>NW_027464591.1:6135000-6247500 GCF_043290135.1 Rhipicephalus microplus
GAGAAACTCCCGCCAAACGCAGGCTTCGGCCCCGGGCCCCGGTGAAGCTTTGCGGCGAACGCGTTTCCTCCATTGACACGTTGACGCTGCCCTGCCTGCAACGCCACTTCCAGCTCGCCGTTGTCGCTTCAATTTGGCTCGAAAAGCTGCCGGATCTTCAGTGAGAAGTTAGCGGTTGTACTTCGCCATTCGAGCCTGTTCTTACGCCCGGACTGTTGCATAGGCCCGACGAACATGAATTCTCTCAAGGATAAGCTGCCATGTTGTTCTTCGAAAGTTGTCTGCTGTTCGGGCGTTCGTACGATGCGTGCTCTCCGCATGTAGAAGTAATAAATTGAACCTTCCAGCGACGCAGAACTTTTCACGCACCCCTGAGACAATCACTGGATGTTCGTTTGCATCTCTGACTTGCCTGCCGACTTGATTGACGGCTTTCCTTGGCTAAGAATGGCCCGTGCGCGTGCGGACAGAGTGGGACGAAATTACGTTCTTTCCCATCGTCTCTATTTTCCGTCTCTCCTACATTCAATTCTTTCCCACTCCCCAATCTCCCTGTGCAGCGCTGTTGTGGCGACCTTCACTGAGAGGGAGAGTTCCAGCACTGCACTTTTTTTTCTTCGTTTTTATCTTCTTCAAAGCCATTCCACTGGAACTGCTGCGCCCGGGCTCGGTGGCACGGCTGCGAAGATATGAACGACGTCCCTGACGGCGCTCCCGATAGCACGCGCACTTGGAAGCGACGTAGAGAACGACATGGCTGACGGGGCAGCCAATGGAGACCATTCACGTTTTTCGCGGCGAACAGTTTTTCGTTTCGCTTAACCATACGCAGCTACTGCTGTAAGACAGATGCAGAAAGTAGTTAGTAAAGATTGATCAACACACAAATAGAAGGAAAGAGAAAGAAATAGAGATATAAAAAGGGAGCTAAAAAGAAAATTAGAGAAAAAGTTAAGAAAGAGAAAGGATAGAAAGAGTTAGAAAGCAAGAGACAGAAATAAAAAGAAACAGTGCGTGCTCGGATGATGAACTGATCGAGTAATATGAGATAGGCATGTACTGTTCTTAGAACCATCACCGGCAAGTGAACAGATAAGCGACCGACCATGCATTCAAATCTCTTGCATCTTCTGCAATAGAGCACTCTTGTGAAAGCTGCTGCTACGTTCGTGTTGGTTAATAAATGGAGACAAAAAAGATATAAAAACGGAGAAGAGAGATAGAGACAGGGATAGAGAGAAGAAAGAGAAAATGAGATAGAAAGAGAGAGGAAGAGACACAAACAGAAATAGAAAGAAAGCCGGCAGATCCCACGCATTGTGGGAATCGATGTGATGGAATACAGCCAGTAAGAAGCAAATAAGGCTGTACATAACGTGCATGTCATGACTGACCTGCTCGGACTTGTTACTTACGCTTGTCATGTAGTCCCGTCACGCAATACCAATTTTGTGGTGTCTCAAGCAAGTGAAACGGCCGCGAGCACATCATGAGCATGGCATGTAGATCACGTTGTACATAACATGCATTTCATGATTTTCATATTACCACCTGTCATTTACGTCTTTTTTTTCCGAAACTCTTTTTCCGAATTTACGGCCGCCGTGGCCTTCGTCGTAACCGGCGGCCAGGCCGGTCGCGCCTGGTCCCGACTGGGTCTCGCACAAGGCAGCAGCTCGCCCGAAGGCCCCGAGCACGAGACGGCGTAGCCATAGTAAGGCGGCTGTGCGAAAGCTCGGCCACGAGAGGTACTTCAAGCTGGGCCTGCTGGAGGTCAAGATGCCCTCCTCACGATCTCCTTTAGCAACTTTTTAACTTTTCAATTTCGCGTCATTTCCTAATAAATGGTATTACGGGCTCGCGCGTGTGTCTCAAGAGCTAGAAAACGGCCTCATCCAGGCACCATGTCTCCTTAAACTAGTTGTCTTGGAGGCCATATATAACAGCAATGCGTTCTTGCTTGCCATTTGCTTGCCATTTTTCACATTCGGTAAACGGTAATGGCAGTGATTTTTTTTTCTTCACGTGAAGCATTTTCTTTTTCAGCAAACTAAAGGCTTTATGGCCATTTATCCAGCTAGCTATGACTTTGTGATCTCGAGGCTCTTTCGTTAGTTTGATATAATACACCAAAATCGTAACGGCCCAACGTGCACGTACGAATACACTCAAACTTTTTATAACGAAGTGGCATATGAACTCTTTCGCTACGGACCCATAGCCAATCGGACATGGAGCTGCGATAATTTCAAATCTCCCGCAAATATTGAAAACACGCGTTTTACGGACACGTAGCGTTATGTAGCCTAAGCTTGGGCAACCAACTTTTCACTCTCATTTTCCTTTGTTTACATTTCGCCCGCCAAGCCGCGCTGCGATTTGGTTTGGTTTTGGTAAACAAGGAAGATTTGCAGAGATTCATGGACATCTGCGGTAATGAGGGAGATAGGTTAGATTTCAGATTAAGTAAGGGAAAATCAGCAGTCATAATTTTTAATGATAATGAAGGTTGTGAGCTTACGATGCAGGAAGTCACGCTAGAGATAACAGATAAATACAAATATCTGATATCTGGACGTATGGATAAGCAATGGGACCGAGTACCTAAGAGATGACAAAATATACGTGACGGCTAAAGGTAACAGGAATGCAGCAGTGATGAAAAATAGGGCGCTGTGGAATTACAAGAGGTATCATGTTGTGAGAGGAATATGGAAAGGGGTCATGGTCACTGGGCTGACGTTCGGCAATGTGGTCTTGTGCATGAGATCCGAAGTTGAAGCAAGATTAGAAATTAAGCAACGTGGAATAGGTGGGCTTGCTTTAGGAGCTCACGGGAATACACCAAATCAGGAGTACGGGGTGATATAAGATGGACATCATTTGAGGGCAGGGGATTAAGCTAGCAGCAAGATAAAATTTGAGAAGCGATTGAGAGAGATGGGGGAGGAGCGTTGGGCTAGGAAGGTTTTCAGCTACTTGTGCATGAAGAAAGTCGATACAAAATAAATAGAGGAAGCGAACCAGGAAATTGACTGATCAGTACTCAGAAAACAGCAGGTGGCCAAACCAAAAAGAACTATCGGTTAAGAAGAAAGTGAAGGAAATGGAGACTGACATGTGGAGAATGGGCATAATTAAGAAGTCTGCACTAGATATCTATCGAACTTTTAAGCAAGAAATTGCCGAAGAAAGGATCTATGATAATCCTCGGGGTAGTTCTCCACTGTTTGAGGGAAGGATGGGAGTATTGCGAACCAAGATATATCGGGCCAAATACGAAGGGGTAGACACGGTATGCAGTGCATGTGGAGAGGAGGAGGAGGAAACTGCTGAACACTTGATAATGTTCTGTAAAGGGCTTCGGGATGATGGCGCAGAGTTTTTCAAAGCACTGGGGTTTAGGGACAGAGAGGGCAAAATAGACTTTAAGCGGGTAGAATTAACTAGAAGAAGGTTATCTGATTAGTGGCTGAAGTCAAGGCACGAGTGAAAATAAAACCTTCACTGCAAGGTAACAGTCCACAACTTCACAATTTAAAGGGATAAAAAGATAAAACTAGTGGTTAGTTCACTAAGGAAAACGGCTAGAGGGCATTGGCCACCGCCCAATCTAAAGGGTACAGCCACATCTATCCATCCATTCATCCATCCAGGTGTTGCTAGCACTTCGGCCGCTTCTACCGACGATTTTTTTCGATCTGAGTAGTGCAGACGACTCGAGTGAGGACATTTGAGTTCCGACGATAAAATTCCAGACCAGACGCCTCAGACTTCGACAAGTATTATCAGGTATTACCAAGCTCGCCAAGCTCGACAAGTATTACCAAGCTCGCCCAGGCCACCCTCCTGCACCACCCAGCACACACTGCTCCCACTAGCCTCATGGTGGACGCTTCTTCAGAAGCAGTTGGGGCCGCTCTTCACCAATGGATCAATGGTGCATGGGCTCCAATTTCCGTCTTTTCCCGCAAGTTACGCGACACTGAGCGCCGATATAGTACTTTCGGACGGGAGCTCCTCGAGGCCTACCTTGCGGTGAAGCATTTCAGGTACTTCCTTGAAAGGCGACAATTTGCCATTCTTACCGATTACAAGTCCCTTGTTTCGGCTTTACGTTCCTGCCGTGCCACGCACACTCCTAGAGAACTTCGACACCTTGCTTTCATTGCCGAATTCACGACAGACATACGTTATGTAAAAGGCAGCTTTAAGAGCGCAGTGGACGCGCTCAGTCGTATTACCATCAATGCCACGACAGGCACCACCGACCTTTCATTGTGACGACAGCAAATAGCGCAAAGAAACGGGGACACAAGACGAGGACACACGGCACACGGCACAGGTGCCGTGTGTCCTCGTCTTGTGTCCCCGTTTCTTTGCGCTATTTTCTGTCGTCACAATGCACCAACAAGCCCAAATTTCGACAGTGTTGACCTTTCATTGTCCTCGCTTGCGGAGGCACAGGCATTAGACGATGAGCTTCCACGACTCCGATCCTCTACTTCCCTCCGACTGGAACAAGTCAACTTTCCCGACGACGACGTTACGCTGTGGTGCGATGTTTCACACAACTGCACTCGTATCTATGTTCCTTCACAGCTTCGTAGTGCTGTTTT
This sequence comes from Rhipicephalus microplus, assembly GCF_043290135.1. Classification (NCBI taxonomy): domain Eukaryota; kingdom Metazoa; phylum Arthropoda; class Arachnida; order Ixodida; family Ixodidae; genus Rhipicephalus; species Rhipicephalus microplus. Next base: position 6,139,620 of record NW_027464591.1, read on the forward strand.
TGACACCCTCCACTCCATTTGCCATCCAGGCGTAAAAGCTACGCAACATCTGGTCACTGAACGCTGTGTCTGGCCGCGCATACGCGCTAACATTCGTGACTTGGTTCGCACTTGAAGCATGTCAGCGTATCAAGGTGCAACGGCACACGAAGCCTCCATGGGGAAAATTCCCTCTCCCTGATGCACGTTTCGACACCATTCATTTGGACATTGTCGGGCCATTACCTCCATGTCGGGGAAATACGTATTTGCTTACGTGTATTGGCAGGTACTCTAGGTGGCCTGAAGCAGCTCCGATGTCTGACATCACGGAAGAAACAGTTACTCCTAGCTTTCTTGCTACCTGCATTAGCCATTACGGTGTACCATCAACGGTGACTACTGATCGAGGCAGACAGTTTGAGTCAGCGCTTTTCACCTCTGTCACATCTATACTGGGTTGTGCGCGTATACCCACAACTGCGTATCACCCAGCATCAAATGGCTTAGTGGAGAGACTTAACCGTCATCTAAAAGCAGCACTCGCCTCGCGGCCTCACGCCGAAGATTGGGTATCACACTTCCCCATCGTGCTTCTCGGCCTGCGTTCAACACTTGGGCCAGAACTTGCCTGCTCTGTACCGAGATAGTTTATGGCTGCACACTCCGTTTGTTTGGTGACCTCGTCAGCCCCGTTACTACGAAGAGTGTTTCGGATCCATCTTCTTTCGTCCAGCGTCTGCGGATCTTCATGCAAAACTTCCGCCCTCACCAACTTCAGCTCACACTAAGAACTGCATGCTTGAGCGGCCAGACCCTATTGCGAGACGCCAATATTTATAGGTGGCCGCTGCCCAGGCGCGCTTCACTAAGGAGCGTCGAGCATCCAAGTAAGGTACCTCGATACACGCGCCCAGAGCATCGAGGCACCCTACATCCAAGGTGAAGCAGCCGCGCAGGTACTCCTCCCAAGCCTGTCTAGTTGGGATGGGGATGGGGGATGAAAAGGGAGGAAGGCTGGCGGGGCACGAAGCGACGAGAGAGAGAGAATTAACTTTAATAAAGGTCCTGAAGGGGACTGGGCACTCCTTACGGGGGCCAGCCCGGTGGCTCCGCCCATGTGGGGACGGGGAGTCGGAGCTCGCCAGCCACCTTTTGGGCCTTCTGGACGGCCTGGTGTTGAAGGGCCCTGTCGGGGCTCCTAAGGTGGTTGAACCAGTCGTCCTCGGTGGCAGGGGACCCGAAGCTAGCGTTTAGCACGGGACACTGCCACAGCATGCGACTTAAATCGCACCTTGAATTTTGGCATTTGGGGCATTCTGGCCTTATATCTGGTAGGTATTTGCTGCAGATATAGGGGCTGGGGTAACTGTGCGTTTGCAGCAGTCGAAGCGTTAATTGTTGTGCTTTATTAAGTGCCGAGTGAGGTGAGGGGAATTCCTTTCTAAATAACTTATAGTGCGAGCGAATTTCATGATATGATAGGAGTGGCTCCCGGTGCGTGTTGGTGTCCCTAGCCAGTGAGCCGGACCGCGACCCCCCGCGGCACGTAAGATCACGCGCGAGGTTATGGGCCAGCTCATTACCGTTGGGGACCCCTGGTTGAACGTTGATCCCTTCATGACCCGGGAACCAGTGTATATGCTTGTCTACAGTTATCTGAACAGATGCTAGAACCCTTAATGCCGCCTGGCAAAGTGTACCGCGGCGGTATGCCAGTGCAGCGGGTTTAGAGTCGGTAAATATTGTGTCGCGCTGAGGGAGTGCTAGAGCAAGGGCAATGGTCACTTGTTCAGCCTCGCAGGCTGTTTGTGTGTTTACGGTAAGAGCATTAAGAGCTTTTCCGTCTGGGGCAACCGCCACAGCTGCAAAGTAGGGTTTGTCCACGTATTTAGCGGCGTCTACGAAAACACGTCTGTCGCGTGTATGTTGGCCGCTTTTAGTAAGGATTGAGCTCGTGCCCTTCTTCGAGCCTGATTGTGCACCGGGTGCATGTTCCTGGGGAAGGGTAGCACTGTGATTTTAGCGTGAAGGTGTTGCTGTAATGGTTTTGGTTCGTTGACTTAAGTTGGGATAGGAAGACCTATGTGTGAGAGGAGTTCCTGACCCGCAGCTGTCGAAGACAGGCGTGTGAGTTGGGACATTCTTTGTGCTTCGATGATTTCTTGGAACGTGTTATGTACCCCAAGGGATAGCAGGCGCTGCGTGCTTGTGGACATGGGTAGACCAAGTACTCGTTTTGTGCATTTTCAGATGAGGTTGTCTACTTTAGTTTCATCGCCTTTGCTCCACGGGTGAGCGCAGGCAACGTAGTGAACGTGGCACATTAAGAACGCATGAAAGATGCGTAGTAAGCTTTCTTCTGTGAGTCCTGCGTGTCTATTTGCGATGCGTCGGGCGAGGTGCATGACTGCCTCAGCTTTTTTGGTGAGATGTGTGATGGTTAAGTCGTTTTTGCCATTCTCCTGTAGGGTAACGCCCAGAATTCGAACCAGCGACACTATCGGGATAACCGAGCCATCCATTGTGGAGAGGTATATGGTAGGTTCGGCTTTGGTGCGGCCGTACTGTGGTGGCAGAAGCAACAATTCGGACTTAGAAGCCGATAGTCTGAGGCCCGTGGGCTTTAAAAATGTTTGTACTGCAGTGACTGCTTCCTGAAGGCTCGCTTCGATTTGTCCATCGCTCCCTCCAGTACGCCAAATAGTAATATCATCGGCATAGAGCGCGTGTTCTACGCCTTCGATGTGTCTCAGCTTTTGCGAAAGTTGCCTGAGGGCTAAATTGAAAAGAAACGGTGAGAGCACCGACCCTTGCGGGGTGCCGCGCGGGCCTAGGTTGTAGATGTGTGACTTGAGATTCCCAACTTTAAGTGTGGCCGTTCTGGCTCTTAGGAAAGAGCGGACGTATTCGTAGAAGCGGCGGCCTAAGCCTGCCTCCTGAATCTCATGTAGTATATGAACGTGGCTTATGGTATCAAAAGTTTTCTCTAAGTCAAGAGCTAGGATTGCTCTGAGGTCTTTGCTCCTTACTCTAAGTAACGTCTCCTGCGGCATGAGAAGTACGTCCTGCGTGGCCATAGCCAGACTGAACCCTACTTGATTGAATGGGAAGAGGGGTTTTCGCTCTGAATATTTTGTGACTCGACGGAGAATGACGTGCTCCATGACCTTACCCACACAGGATGTGAGAGATATGGGTCGTAGAGAGTCGAGTTCCAGGGGTTTGTTCGGCTTGGGACTGAGTATGACGGTCGCGGCCCTCCATTCTGGCGGCACGCTCCCTTGCTCCCAAACCTCATTCATGTGGGTGGCTAGTGATTCAATGTCATGGTCAGCCAAGTTGCGGAGTAGCTTGTTGGTGACTCCGTCAGGACCCGGGGCTGACTTAGTATTGAGCTCTGCTATTACAGCGCGTATTTCAGCGCTAGTTATAGCCTGCTCAAATGGGTCGTCTGTGGCCCCCACGTAAGGTGGATAGTCTTCATGTGAGGTAGGTTCTGCGCATAGATACCGGGCTGCTGTAGCATCTAAAATCTGCGCGTCGGTAAGTTGCTGTCCTCGCGCTTTGTGTAACAGTCTATCTAGTGTTAGTCGTTGCTCTGACTTGGTGGGCTTGTCGCCGAGCAGATGCCTGAGAAGGTCTCATTTTAGACCCTTTCTCATGCGTGCGTCAAGCGAATTACACACCTCATTCCACTGATTACGTGCTAGTGTGTGCCTGTACTCTTCGATTTGTCGGTTGAGCAATGCAATTCTTTTTCGTAGCCTACGATTGAGTTTATACATTCTCCATCTTTCTTGAAGACTTTTGTGAGCCTCCAGGAGATGTGCGAGGTGGCTGTCCATGTGGTCTATGTTGCGTGTTGTAGAAATATTTTTGGTAGCTTGTTTTACGTCCCGCTGTATTCTCACAAAGAGTTCAGAGAGTGAAGAGTAATGGTTGGTGTCTTGTTTGCGTATTTGCCTAAAGAAATTCCAGTCTACTACTTTAAATTCTCTGGGCTCGAGGCTGCCAATATTGACTGTTGTGTTACAGATAAAGTTATCGCTACCGAGGTTAGCTTGCAGATTAACCCATGTGGGATTCGAAACGTTGCGTACTAGGGTCAGGTCAGGAGATGAGTCTCGTGACACCGAGTTACCTATGTGTGTGGGGGTAGAAAGGTCGTTAAGTAACATGAGATTGTGTTGAGTGATGTGTGTTTGTAAGTGGCGTCCTTTCTGTGTTGTGCGATTGTAACGCCATTCTACATGGGGGGCGTTGAAGTCCTCCGCGATGATGAGGGGATGGTTGCCTGCTATCTGCGTCACTTTAGTTAGTAGTGTGGTGAATGTTTCTGTGCTGTGTGAAGGTGAACTGTACACATTAAGGATAAATACCGATTGCTTAATGTGAGCGTTGGGGATGATCTCTATCATCTGATGCTCTATTTTTAGGTCTGGGCGTACTGCATGTGTCGTGTAAGCATAAGGCTTAGCCACACAGGCGGCTATTCCTCGAGCTTTGTTCCCACAGACGGCCTCGACTCTGTATCCGCGAAGAGCGAATCGGTCGATACGCGTTTCCTGCAGGAGAATGACGGCCGGTCATTGGGTCATAGAGCCAATGAATTGTTGTAACGTTTCTCTCCGCGTACGGAGGGTACTTGCGTTCCATTGCCAAATTGTGAATGATTGTGACGACGCCATTTTAAGGTCTAGGTATTAGCCCAGCGCGCTTACTGCGTGCCAGGTCCTCCTCCAACACCTTAGTCCTCGCGTTCATTTGTGCTGGCCATGCAGTCAGCTCGATAAGTTGTTTCTGCATGCTCTCTAGTTTAGCGTTGAAAGCGCTATACTCGGCCGTGGTGTCTGCGCGGTACTGCTCTAGTATCGCGTATATATTGGCTGTAAAGCGGTCAAATTCGGATTGCTCTTCAGCCTGGAGCATCGGGCCTGCCCGTTTCTTAGCGCCGCGTATCGAGATGGGGCCGCTGATAACGCTACCCTCGCGCGATTCGGGGGCCTGTTGTTTTGCTAGCTCTTCTTTAAGCGATTGGATTTCTTTAGCCTGTTCCGCATACATGCGTTTTAACTGTGCTAGTTCTGGGTCAGGTTGCTGTGGCGAGTGTCCCTGACGCTGCGCTGCGTGGGCCTCACCTTTGCATGCCACCTTGTCGGCCCAGGTAGGCTGGTCAGTGGGAGTAGGATTTCGTGGGCCTAGAAAAGGTCCTTGCGGTTTGGTGGTCTTGGCAGGAACCGGGCTGGTTGCTGGGGTGGGTGTTTGCTGCTGGGCTTGCTTTTGTCGGCGACGGCGCTGACGACGACGGCGCACCAGGTAAGGCAGCTGGTAGCGATGTCGGCATTCGCGGTCGCCCGTGCGGTGTGCTTCGCCGCATAAGGCACACATTGGTTGGTTGCACACGTGTGGGTTGTCCGTTGGTAAGTGACCGCAGTGGTCGCAGACCTTGGTTGAAGGAGTGGGGCACACGTCTTGGCGAAGGCCCACTTGGCCGCAGGTACGGCAGGTGTCTATTTGGCGCTTGTACAACGTGCAGCGGTAGATGACCTGGCCGCAGTAGACGTAGTTGGGCACTTTGAGCCCGTTGAAGATCATAATCACAGTTTCAGTGTTCTTGATGCGACGCGCTCCGAGTAGGCTTGAGTTGCGTGGTTGGATTTGCATGCGGTTAAGTGCGGCGTCGTCGAAGTCAGTGTCGACGCCGCGAATCACGCCTCGGCTCGTGACACCAGCAGGTGAAAGGTAGGCCGTGACCGGGTGTCTCTGGTCGGTGAGAATTATCTCGGTTACTCGACTGTACGCTGCTGCATTAGTAGCACTGGGCGTACTGACGACAAAAATATTTTGCATCTAGTTGGGACAAATAATGTCCTCCTCCGTTACCGACGGCGCTAGCTGAGCTACCATGGTTAGTGCGGCGAGAATCCTGTGTGGGCTCCAGGCTTGCACGTTGAGGCCGCCTCCCGGTCACACGATGACTCGATTGTGACTACGTGGCATCGCCGGCAGTCGGCTCGCAGCTGCGACGCGTCGTAGAGTAGCGTTAGGCGTCGCTGTCGTGCCTCGTTGCGTTCCAGACTGGCGGGCTGCGTGTGACTTCACACGCGATTCTTGCCCTCTTTTTAGAACGGAGAACCATCCGTTTCCTTGTGATTCCTCAGGGGTAACGTCGTCCCCTTCTATGGCAATCTGTTGCGGCATCTCGCAGCTGGCGTGCGAGCGCCGTAGGCGGGAAGGCTGGCCTAACCTCGCCTAGGCTTGGCTCGCCGGTGCAGCGAAAAGGCCTCTAAAATGATGAAAAACGAGCCCACCTTGGTGAACCAGGTGTCAAAATGTTCAGGTGAACTTCGCGGAAGAGGTTCCGTGCAGCTCAGGAAGATTCGAGGCCGTTGACCGGTCAGAATTGGCATTCGCAGCGGAGCACGATGGGTGTGCGTCCGCACACCAGTCTGAGAGACGCTAGCCTTTCACGAAGCGACGAAGTCGTAGGTGTCGGCTAGGACTTGACAGGTCACGCAAACGCCATTGGTTTCCGGCAAAAATTGATTGGTTGAGGGTTACTTGGAAACGTGTTAAAGTTCACCTTGCATACATCTTTGTACGTACCTGGCTTTTGCTAGTTGTGTGACAGTGGCTAACAAAGAACAAGCCCACATCTGGGCACCGTGGAGAATGTACAAGTTCTTGGCAAGTTACGACTGTAGGAACCATGGACGAAGTCCCTATTTAGAAACTGGTACGCAAAAAAGACGATCAAGGGGTTAGTGCTAAGAGGGCAAGAAGAGAAATTTAAGACCTTGTTCCAGAGAGATACTGGACTCTAGACGTGCCACAGGGCTCTGCCCTTAGTCCTCTATATCTAGTTCACATTAACAACGTATACCTTTGCATGTATTTTCAAATTTCCACATTCACGTTTGCCGACGACTGTTATTTATCATGTCGTTACTAACGCTTCTGACCAAACATTACTGCGAGAATACCTGGACTACATCCTACACAATAACGTGATGACTGGCATATGTCCTTAAATTATTCTAAAACTTTATATTATCTTATAAAATCACTCAATTCTTAGCCAATCCCACACAGTGGGTATGCGTCACAGTTAATACGTGAACCAGAACAAGAACGTCAAGACGTCTCCAAAGCCAGCCGGAGAAAAAGCCGTGCGTCGATCATGACCGCGAGTGAAAGCCTGGGATACGGCCTGATAGGCTTCGGACCGGCGCTGTCTATGTTCGCGCTGACCATCGCGCGACACCCGAGCCGAGTCGTGGTGCTGCTCCTGTCCTCCTTCAGCTGGATACTGTCGCTGCTGCTGTCCTCGCTCGCCTGGTTCGTGCTCTCGCCGCTCGGCTCATCCCTGGACGTGGTCGTGGCCATCGCCGTGCTCTTCCAGGAGGGCGCCCGACTCGCCACCCTACTGGCGCTGCGCAAGGCGGACCACTCGCTCAAGTTGGCTGCGCTCGCCGGAGATGCGCAACTGGCTCGGAGCAGGGCTGCGCTTGCGTACGCTTCGGGCCTCGGCTTCGGCGTCGCCAGTGGAGCCTGCTCACTGCTCAACCCGCTGGCGGACATTGCCGATGCGGGAGTTCCTCCAGGTGTCGCGGGTACCGCCAAGAGGTACGTCTCATGGTAGCTCCACACGGCACGGTTTCCCATCGCGATTCGCCTCGGTGGTCACTGCGGATTCACATGCCCTGATGCACTTCGTCGCAGTGACAAGTGGGCTCATATAAACAATAGGCATGCGCGTAGAATCACGTGAAACACAACCGTTTCCGTTCCTACACTAGCTTTTGTCTTAGTCATTGAGCGCGTTGATGATGTTGTAAGATGACAACCGTATCAACTTGCTTAGATTATCTACCCTTGCAAGACAGAGCACTGCTATACGCAAGAAGAATAGAGGAGGAAGGTATAATCCTAAAACGGAGATCTACGTGACAATTTTGAGTTCTGGTCATAAAAAGAATGAAGGGAAGGCTCACTGGAAAAGTACATACTTACCATGTCATAGGAATTTTTTATTCGCTAAAAGTCGAGAGCAGAGCGGCTAGTTTACCTTGACGTTGGCATCTCTAAATACTGTCATAGATGCAGTAACGCCTTGAACGGTTTGGCGACAGTGAGCGGGGATTAGTTTCCAAGAGTCGTATAGCGCATATAGACTTTGAAGACGGAAAGACAAAAGATCCAACCCCTCGTTAGTTTGATGAGATGTCTGCTTGACGTCAGTCGTTTTCTATCCTCCGAAAAATAAGGCACGTGCTGGTTGGAAATTCTGGAATTTCATGCGATGCGTGTGCATGCATTTTTGCGAGACGTCCTCTGTACGATAGCTAGAATATACCACCACGTGTACGTGTCCAAAGTGGTCACCTCATTGCTGGTCCAGAAAATAGAAGACCAGCTCTTTCGTAACGTCTTTCAAATATAAGAAAACCAATGCAAGATGTAAAACGAAAACAGAATGCTTGAGTAGAATTATACTGGCCAGAACAGGTGACTAGATACTAGTAGAAGTAGAAATATCGTCAATTATAGTGACATAATTAAGCATCGTTCTTGCAATTTGAATAGATTGAACTTTTTTTTGGATTGCCTTTCAAGGTCGCAAACAAGCGGCACTTCCATAGTGCTGCCGTGTAGAAAAGCATTTATACTGCGCCTACTGTCCTTTAGCGCTAATTTGTAAGATTCGTACTGTTCTTACTTGTTTTCGTTGTTTCGTTTGTTTATGTACAAGTTGCGTGTACAATACAACTTCCCTATTGGAAAAATAATCCGTGATTACAGTCTTTATGTGATTAGGCGTCCCTACTTTATCCCGTATCACGAGACAAAAGAAAGTGACGCCGATACGTGGCGCTGCCTTCGCGGCAGCTTGTGGAACAGATAACCCGTGACGAGTCACAGCATTGCACAAGTCATCCACACATGCGCGGCGCACGCTGTGTAAGCACGAATCACCGCAACGCAGGCTCGATTGATAGGACCTTACTTGTTTGCCGACGAGTATACAATGGATGTCGCGCTTAACAACCCATGTTTGCAGCATGTGCGGCGTGTACCACTTAACCGACGTAGCCAATCTGAATTTTTCCATTTAAAATAAATTCGTTTCCCATTTTCCCATTTAAATAAAATTTCTTCCCCTATCGGGAGAATGGAGGCAATTAAACCAAGCTTGGGATCTGCGTGTCTGACATATTAGGGAGGAATGATCTTTACTGACAGAAACCAGCAAATTTACCAGGTGGCCGGGCTTAGGATTTCCATGCGGGGACGTCAAGCCCTGCAACGACGCCATTTCACAGGGGTACTTTTATTGTGCATTTTTGCAAACGCAGCGGAACAAACATGAAAGAAAAGGGCACGTAAACTGGACGAGCGCTAGACTTCCAATGTAAGTTTACTGATATAACGCGATGAAATATATACAGATGTTCGCAAAGCCCACAGTGTCAGTAAACTTCTGTTTGATATCTAGCGCCCGTCCTGTGTACAAGTCTGATTATTTTCTTTTATTCCGCTGCGCTTGCTAAAACCCACAGGCTGTAATCTCATCAACTAAACCGCATCTCTGCGTTGAACAGTGTGTTTTCTTTTCCGTTTTTTTTCTTTCTATGTCATTACGGTTTTTATGTTTCTATGTCATCACGGACGGACGGACGCACAAACGGACGAATGAACGCACGGACGGACGCATGACCGGAGGGACGAACGCACGTATGGACGGATACACGGGAGGTGGCATGGACGGGAGCAAGGACGGACGCACGTATGGACGGACGAAAGCACGGGCGGGCTGACGGATGCTTCGCCCACTCATCATCATTCATTCCGTGAATATGCTATGGTTTTTGCCTTCCTCATGCCGGTTTCACCCAGCGCGACACTTTCATTATTACAACATTCAACAACGAAGGTCACGCGGCCTTATTCAAGAAAACGTGGCACCATGGAATGACAAGCGACCTCAATAAAAGGTCAGATAGAGATATCAGAAACGATCTATTCTCGACAAGCACATGATGAAGAGACCACCAATCATTGGAAAACTGTGTGTACAAATAAGCATGTCACCGGCACACACTATGGGGCCGCATTTCCACAGCTTCATCGTCGTCTGGCACTCCACGTATCATGCCAATGTAATAAATTGTATAACAAAGTGTGAGCCTCAGTACCACGGTTGTGAGGCTCCGTTTCCAAGGGACGGCTCTCAGCTCTCCCATAGTAGAGTACCGAGTACTCTAAATCGTTAACCAATTCTTCTAAACACATCCTCTTAACGGGACGGCTTATGCTCTCCCATAGTAGAGTACTTCGTACTCTAAATCGTTATCAACTCTATCTAAACACACAGAGCTGCCAACGGGACGGCTGCCAACTGGAACATGCGTATTAGCAACATCAGAAGCTGATATGAAGCGCAGATGTTCGCGAAGATGCTGGCTCTGGACACTACTACATAAATCAACTTCAGCGTATGGCAAATAACCACAATTGGCGTTAACCCGACGTGATGACTCTATCAAAGGAGTACATGAGTAATCCTTATAAAATTGGGTAGACAGCACTGCAACCTCTATTGACTTTTCACAAAGATTAGCGTCTACTTGAAAAGTATAGTTCTGAGACCTGGCGTAGCTCTGTAGTAAAATGCTTCATTGCCACGCAGAATGCTTAGGTTGGATTCCAGCTGAGACCCTGACATTTATTCTTTGCATTCATCGGGTCGACGCTACCAATGTCGAGTATTTCTTAACGCTCGCACATTAAAATTGCCCATGTGGGTTCTCGTTGTTCCTAGGTAGGCACTGTCTATCACCTGTGGCACGTACCCGCATACGAACGGCATATACCCGCCCGTGGGTATGTGCCACTGTCTGGCGAGAAGTGTTTGACGACGTACGCGGCGGGATTGTGACATTGTTCATGTTTTTACCAGCGCGTCATATTCGTCAAACCGTTTTACCCTCCCATGCTAATTTGGTTCATGCCAAGTTAAGGGGGTGACCACGAGAGCACCCAAATGTAAGCGGCTAGATCGATAGATAGATAGATAGATAGATAGATAGATAGATAGATAGATAGATAGATAGATAGATAGATAGATAGATAGATAGATAGATAGATAGATAGATAGATAGATAGATAGATAGATAGATAGACAGACAGACAGACAGACAGACAGACAGACAGACAGACAGACAGACAGACAGACAGACAGACAGACAGACAGACAGACAGACAGACAGACAGACAGACAGACAGACAGACAGACAGATAGATAGATAGATAGATAGATAGATAGATAGATAGATAGATAGATAGATAGATAGATAGATAGATAGATAGATAGATAGATAGATAGATAGATAGATAGATAGATAGACAGACAGACAGACAGACAGACAGACAGACAGACAGACAGACAGACAGACAGACAGACAGACAGACAGACAGACAGACAGATAGATAGATAGATAGATAGATAGATAGATAGATAGATAGATAGATAGATAGATAGATAGATAGATAGATAGATAGATAGATAGATAGATAGATAGATAGATAGATAGATAGATAGATAGATAGATAGATAGATAGATACGCTCAAAGTCACCGAAGCTCCCTAAGAAATTCTTCGCATTTAGAAGCGCTCAAGGTCGCGATGCGCGCGTGACGTTTTTTTGTGGCCCTGCCATCCCTCCCTGCTTAGCTTCCAGCGCGTTCGACGGGTCGAGAGGAGAGAAGGCAAATGCAGCATGTGACAAACCTTTGTAACACCACTCGCACTGGACGGATTCTTAAAATTTTTGCAGGGTTGATTTCGTGAGGCAATCATCTCCTCCAGTGAATTCATTCCATGGTTACTTGAAAAAGGTCGTGTGTCAGCAGTGTGCTCCTTTCATAAACGTGGCCGCGACCTTCGTCCTCTCCCAAATTACGAATATGATAAGCTCACGCGCAGGAGAGACCACGCTCCGTGGAGGAGCCAACGCTAAAGCCATCTTGGGCTTTAGCCACGGTGGCTTTAGCCAACGATAAGGTCCGTAGATGAAACAAGGTAGCGTCACTCATTGTTCTCGAGCCGTCCTCCTCACTCTCTCGATTACTCCTCTTTTTCTCTGCCATCCACGTCTGTAATTGGTGCCTTACTTGCACGTGATCTTGCAAATGGCTGGTGGTGTTATTTATTATTGTGCAAAAGGTTCAAAACGAGTACGCATGCGCATATGGCTCCAGCCGGATTCTCGCCGTGACCAAAGACAAAATGGTAGCCAGAACATAAACTGAAGAGGAGGAGCGTTTCGGTTATGGTGGCTAGAAGGGGCTTCTAGCCACCATAGTTTCGGTGTGCGCTAAGTCGACCAAGATTGTTTCGCCATGCTCGTTCAATGCAACATCTGCGTTTTTCAGCGATGCTGCGTTGCCGTAAACAACAGAAAATGGTTTCGCTCTCTTCAACTTACCTCGTGCTTTCCTAGATGAAGCGCACCATGAAGTGCAACTATGAACCATTTCACGCGAATGCTTTCGTGCAACTCCGTCAACGTATGTCGACGCGGATCTGCGAAGCGAGTTCACTTGTCGGTTTTTATTGAAACGCCAGGCGCGCGTCTAATGCGTGTCTAGTGCATGCCAGTTGGTACAAATACATGTGGGTATGCACGTATACAGAGCAGCTGTAGGTTGTAATCAACGCACCTTCAGAAACATTTCACTCTTGACCAGTTCCCACTTGAGCCGAAACGCGCTGCTTCGAGACACCTCACCAGTAGAACTCTCACTTTTCAGGAAGTTCCCAGCACCGCATCAGAATCACTTGGCATCACGATTGTCCAAATGGGCACATTAAAAAAAAAACGTCATCGCAGTGCTGCTGGACGAGTGTTCGTACCAGTCTGGTCGTAGTTTTTTTTTTTTTTTCTTGCGTGTGCACGAGCCGTTTGTAATCAATCGTCACAACGTCACGCCCTGTGGCCACTTACAGGATCCAGCAAGAAGCACGTTCACTGTGTCACAGCACGAACAAAACACAATCGGAGAAGTGGACTAGTTAGAACTGGACGAAATACCACGGCCGTGGAACTAAAATGTACTACGCGAAACGCCATGGCTAGTGGTGTAAAGTATAGAACTGCACAACGTTGCCGGTTGAGTAACGCACATCCCGCTTGCTCTTGTGTTGTGCCGTTTATGTTCATAAAGGTAACTGTTTATTCTACGTCTTATTTCGTTCTATTTTGTTTTATTTACATCTATACACCGTAGCAACGGAACCCAAACATTCGCTTTTGGATGAAAGTTTTAAACCTTCTAGGGGGCGCTTCATGAACATAGGCGCAGAGGAAAGGGAAAGGTGTCGCTACCTTGGAAACTTGTTTCATCTAGGGACCTTAGCCAACGAGAGCTCGTCCCGCCATCTCGCCACTCATAACAAAAACACACCAAAGTTTCGAAGCTCCGATGACTTCCAAACGGTGTATGGTGTACATAAATCGCTTCCCGTTAGCAAAGCACGAAGCGTACTCAAAGTACGCTTCGTGGCGTATACTGTGGTTTAGCATCACGCGCTGAAAATCGAAATGGTGCTGGTTCAAATCCGCGCTACAAATGCTTGCCTCCCGATTTTTTCCTTGCAGTTTTTCGATGTAGTTCCGTAAGTACGTCAGCGGAGCCGTGGTGGACCAAGGCGTAAAACACTTTCGTGTTGAAAAATCTACACGGTGGTGAAGTGAGCGTTCATATTCCCGTAAAAGCATGACCTTGGTGTTGCTTCACCTGCGTGCACCTTGCATGCACTTTGACTTCCAGACACATCAGTAATTCACTAATTAAAACAAAAAAAATGATCCCTTGCTCCTCCAACGCGTTGTCCTATTGTCCTTTTGGAGTTGTCTCCTTATCTCCTTAGTGGTAATTATTAAAAAAAAGATTATATACATATATATATATATATATATATATATATATATATATATATATATATATATATATATATATATATATATATATATATATATATATATATATATATATATATATATATTAAGAAGTGTTTCTGCAGACCCAGTGCTTTGCATGCCTTAAGGAACGACGGACGAACTTGCAAAAATGTGTGTTTCTTCCAACGTTCCTTCGTCCAGGAACGAAGACAGGCCTGCCTTGTCGGAACGTTCAAACATATATATATATATATATATATATATATATATATATATATATATATATATATATATATATGCTCCGTGCATACGCAGCTCGTTTTTGATGAGCGCGGAAGCCTGGACTTTTTTCTGAAAACCCACCTGCCTTAAATAATTGGAATCAAATCAAACCGGGAACACTTTTCTTTCAGATCATTGGTATTCTGCGTAGTAGCGTGCAAGAAAACATTTCATATAGTTTTGTTTATAATCTGTAAATTAACACAGCTACCAGTAAATTTGTTGCACTTGAGAAAATGCCAAACAAATGCTTGGCAAAATAATTTAGCTACTTTTTTAGCTCCTTGCTAGGTTTGTTTAGCTACTTATTACGCTTCAATCTAGCGATTTTTGCTCTCCAACATTCGGCAGCACTGCATGAAACGTATGCAGTCCCAAAGTATTTTGAACACACTTAAGACAAACACTGCTTGGATATGTTTCACGAGACTTTTTCGTATTACCGTGTCATCATTACACACACTGCGCGGCAATTTTTCTGCTGTGCACGAAAGAAAATTATGGTAACAGTTTTGCACAGCCGGCTATGGCTGTTTCTTTGTTCACCTTTATGCAGCATTCCTGAATCGTTCATTCTGGCGTCGGCATTGACCACGGGCATTCTGACGGTACTGCACACCCTGTGGAGCGTGGTCGCCTTCCAAGCCCTGTGCCTTCAGAGCACGCTGCTGATCGCCTTCCCGCTAGTAGCACACGTGTTCGCCTCAGGCGCCACGCTGATGTACTCGCGCGGACACTTCGGCGTACCGCTGGCCGCCATCGTGGGCCTCCTCTTCCTGACGGCCGCCGTGGCCTTCGTCGTAACCGGCGGCCAGGCCGGTCGCGCCTGGTCCCGACTGGGTCTCGCACAAGGCAGCAGCTCGCCCGAAGGCTCCGAGCACCAGACGGCGTAGCCATAGTAAGGCGGCTGTGCGAAAGCTCGGCCACGACAGGTACTTCAAGCTGGGCCTGCTGCTGGAAGTCAAGATGCCTTCCTCACGATCTACTTTACCAACTTTCGAACTTTTCAATTTCGCGGCAGTTCCTAATAAACGGTTTTACGGGCTCGCACGTGTGTCTCAGGAGCTAGAAAACGGCCTCATCCAGGCACCATGTCTCCTTAAACTGGTTGTCTTGGAGGCCATATATAAAAGCAGTACGTGCGTTCTTGCTTTGCATGATTTGCTTGCCATTTGGCTTGCCATTTTTCACTCTCGGTAAACGGTAATGGCAGTGATTTTTTTTTTCACGTGAAGCATTTTTTAGCAAACTAAAGGCACGTGCTTTAGGGCCATTCATTCAGCTAGCTATGAATTTGTGCTCTCGAGGCTCTTTCGTTAGCTTGATATACTACACCAAAATCGCAACAACCCGACATGCACGTATGAATACACTCAAACATTTTTATAACGAAGTTGCATATGAAGTTAGATTTCAGATTCAGTAAGGGAAAATCAGCAGTAAGGGAAATCAACAGGGAAAATCAGCCACATTGCCAACGGCTGACGTTTGGCAATGTGGTCTTGTGCATGAGATCAGAAGTTCAAGCAAGATTAAAATTTAAGCAACGTGGAATAGGTAGGCTTGCTTTAGGAGCTCACGGGAATACACCAAATCAGGAGTACGAGGTGATATGGGATGGACATCATTTGAGGGCAGGGGATTAAGCTAGCAGCAAGATAAAGTTTGAGAAGCGATTGAGAGAGATGGGGGAGGAGCGTTGGGCTAGGAAGGTTTTCAGCTACTTGTGCATGAAGAATGTCGATACAAAATGGAGGAAGCGAACCGGGAAATTGACTGATCAGTACTCAGAAAACAGCAGGTGGCCAAACCAAAAAGAACTATCGGTTAAGAAGAAAGTGAACGAAATGGAGACTGACATGTGGAGAATTGGCATAATTAAGAAGTCTGCACTAGAGATCTATCGAACATTTAAGCAAGAAATTGCCAAAGAAAGGATCTATGATAATACTCGGGGTAGTTCTCCACTGTTTGAGGCAAGGATGGGAGTATTGCGAATCAAGATATATCGGGTGGTGGTGGTAGTGGTTACAATGAAGAGGAAAAAGGCACCTAATTTCTGTCTGCCTTCAGGCGACACGGCGCAGTGCCTTATAGGGGTGGGGGGAAGGAGGGATAAAAAGAATAGAAGGAAAGTAGAAGCAGAAGAAGACAGCCAACGAGAGGAAAAAGAAGGAGATAGGAAAGTGGGGATCCGGTCGAAGCAGTCCAAGGGCGGGGTGCCACAATGCGAGAGCTACACGGCATCAGGAGACCGCGGAGGGCGAACCAGTCGGCGGGAGCTACGCTGAAGTCGGAGATCGCGAGGGCACAACCGTCCAGCTTGAAATCCTGCCAAATACGAAGGGGTAAACACGGTATGCAGTGCATGTGGAGAGGAGGAGGAGGAAACTGCTGAACACTTGATAATGTTCTGTAAAGGGCGTCAGGATGATGGCGCTTAGTTTTTCAAAGCGCTGGGGTTTAGGGACAGAGAGGGCAAAGTAGACTTTAAGCGGGTAGAATTAACTAGAAGGTTATCTGATTAGTGGCTGAAGTCAAGACACGAGTGAAAATTAAACCCTTCACTGCAAAGTAACAGTCCTTAACTTCACTATTTAAAAAGAAAAAAAAAGATAAAACTAGTGATTAGTTCACTAAGGAAAACGGCTAGATGGCGTTAGCCGACGCCCAATCTAAAGGGTACAGCAACATCTATTCACCCATTCATCCATCCAGCTGTTGCTAGCACTTCGGCCGCTTCTACCGACGATTTTTTCGATCTGAGTAGTGCAGACGACTCGAGTGAGGACATTTGAGTTCCGACGATGAAACTCCAGAGCAGACGCCTCAGACTTCGACAAGCATTATCAGGTAAGTATCGTTTTTGACTTCGCACTGCTTATGAAGGAAAAACGCACTTGATATTTGACGATAATGGTATGCTTTCCTTGCTTAGGGTCTCAACAACGTACGGCAAGGATGTTTTGCCAAATCCAGCACGCCGTATGAAGTTTTCACCCGTAAGACAGCCTGGTGCCCATCTTGCAGCAGCGGTACGGAGTGACGTGCGTCGCTTCTCAAGGGCGCTTGATTTTTCCCTCTTGTTTTTTACGACAGGAGTGCTCCAGACGTTATGTGATAACACAAACAAATACGCCTGGATGCATATTTTGGACAGGCAAACCTACGCTCGCCGGAACGGCTCCTGGGAAGAGGTAATGCCACGTGAGATGCTGAGGTTCATCGGACTTATCCTCTGCATGGGTGTTGTTGATGTACCATGGCTCCACATGTACGGGCGGACGACGGGAATATTTTCAGGCCTTCTCCCTCCAAATATTATGAAACGGGACCGATTCTTTGTGCTGTTAGCTTTCCTAAGCGTAGGGGACCCGGAAGATCTTGCGGCTGCAGCATCTGATGGGAAGACTTGGAGAGCGTCATGGCTCCTGCGACACATAAATCTGCAGTCACGAAGTTTGTTTCAACCACAGCGCAACCTTGCGCTGGATGAACGCATGGTGAAATCAAAAGCCAGGTCAGGAATCGGGCAGTACATTCGGGACAAAGGGATGAAATTCGGATATAAGCTGTGGGTGCTGGCGAATTCGAATACCGGCTATACAATTAACTTTTTGTGTACACTGGAAAACGTGAGGTACCAGGACCCCATGGATTAGCGTTTGACGTTGTGACTCGGCTTTGCACAAAGTATCTCCATCAGGAATATAAAATTTTTATGGATAGCTTTTATATGTTGGTAAAATTATTCGAACACCTCCTTGAGCACAAGACGCTTGCCTGTGGGACCAC
Source organism: Rhipicephalus microplus (assembly GCF_043290135.1). NCBI lineage: Eukaryota > Metazoa > Arthropoda > Arachnida > Ixodida > Ixodidae > Rhipicephalus > Rhipicephalus microplus. The sequence continues at coordinate 6,157,643 of NW_027464591.1, forward strand.
TCGTAAAGATCGTCGGGGCTTCCCAAAAGAATCGAAGGATGCTACGTGAGAACGAAGGGCCCAGCATGGAGACGTTCGCTGGATTCGGGAAGGCAACATCCTTTTCATGCAATGGAAGGATTGACGTTCTGTGTGTCTGATGAGCACGATGCCCACAGCAAATAAACATGTTGCTGCTATAAGGAGAGAGAAAAGGGGAGGCCAGTGGGTTATGAATACCATAAATTAGCCCCTTCTTGTTCATGAGCACAACACCGGAATGCTCGGCGTGGAAAAATCTGATCGAATAATTGCCACGTACAACGTACTCAGAAAAGTGCGTACGTTGGTGAAAAACCCCGTTTTTTCATGCCTTGGACATTGCGTGCGTAAACAGTTAAGAGAATCCAAATGTCGAAGAACTATTCAGAAACAGGAACTTTGACCAATTGGCGTTCAGAGAAGAATTGATTCAACAGATATTTCAATAGGATGAAGTTTCTCAAGGACACGCCCCTTTCTCACCCCCCTTCTCCCCTCTAGATCCTGTTCGGCACCAGCCGAAAAGAATGGAAAAGAGAAGGAACTGCAAGCTCTGCTATGAAAAAACAAAAACGCAAAAAAAAACAGAACGAACGTATTCTGCTCGACCTGTAAAATTTACCTTTGCTTCCTGCCTTCACGAGACTGTTTGTTGAGTGGCACAGTCGTCGGGGTTAGTAGGTCAATGGGCCAAAAAAAAAAAAATCGTTGACATGCTGTACTGGATTTATGTTTATACTAGAATGATAGCTAAGAGAACTAGTAACAATTTGTATATTTCATGCTTCTCAAAATAACTTTATCGCTCTCTACATTCACTAACTTGTGAAGTGCTTGTATAATTTTTTGTGCGTTTTTTTTTATTTAACAAATAAATTTTCCAATTCTATAAGCTTTATATCAAAGTGTTTTATATGTATGAAAAGCCAAATCAATAAGCTACCATTTCATATATTACTATGCTATATGTTTCTTTTTTTTCAGGAGTAATAAATTTTTTTGTGAAAGCACAAAAAAGTGCCGTTTTTTCGCCGTAGCAAAGAGTTAAGCGGAAAAAGCTTTTTATATCCAAAAATTTGTTATAAAGTACATTCATAATACTACATCTATGGCAAGACTACTAATTTACTTCGTTATAACTGCTGTTTTATTATATCTGAGTTTGTTATTATTAAGGTTTTAGTTACATCAGAATTATGACACGTACGGAATCATCAGTTACATGACATCATCTTGGTGCTCAAGCACTCTTTATTCATAGATCCCAAATTGGTATGCCATAACATGTGTGTATAAAAAACATAAATGACCGATCATAGCATGACAATCGCGTCATGCATATCATGTGTGTAACGATTGACATTGCACATCTTGCTTGCAGGCCATTTCACTAACTCGTTACAGTGGACTGGTATCTAAACAGAACTGCTCCTTATATCGAACTAGCTCTAACACGATGGGCTTCAAACCACCCCTACTCATCTTCTGTAAATGAAACTCCTGTTAAGCTGAACATATTTTTCCTCGTCCCTTGGGAGCCTGTTTAATTAATCCACATCATATACCAAAATTGGCATGGCATGAGTCCGTATAATAAATATACATCACAGGTCATGCATGGTAAATGCCAGAATATATGTTCTGTTAACATGGTACATGCATAACAAGTATGCAATAGTGAACATGTCATGACATGAATGCTTTGATTAGTCTCAATGCAATCTATGCAGCTTCTTATTGACTGTTTCGCATTGCATTGATTCATGATGCATTGGGTCTGCCATATATTTGGTTTTTATTTTTTACAGTGAAAGCTGTATATGGCTAGGGGAAATGAAAATCCGTCCGGCAGCAGTGTCACAATCGGTCTCCATTGGCTGTGTTATCACTTGCGTCGTTCCCAGTGTCGTACTCAAGAACGCACGCTGTTGGCTGCATTGTGAGTGACGTCCATCCGGTCGCAACTGTGGCGCCGAGCGCGTGTTATGGGTAAGTGTCCCTTGGCGACAAAGATGGCGATGAATTTAGAGAAGATTAGAAAAGACGCGAGCATGCACACTGTACCATGAGGCCCGAGCGCGTGACCGAAACTGTGATTGGTACTCGAGCAGTGATGAGCTGGAATAGTCTATGTGGGCTTGCAAGGGGGAGGTCGCATTGCAAGCAAGCGCACTTGTGATGGGAGCGCCAGGACAGCGACTCGGCAACTTGTGACACGGGCGTCTTGAGAAGTAGACTAAAACCTCAGCCTGCTTCAAGGGAGACTGCTTGAGATGCAGCAGCCAGACACAGCAAGCGCCTATGTTCCTAGCACCAGCCTCCTTCGAAGCAAGCCGCCGAAGACAGTCCCCAGGTGGCCACGTCAGCGTGCAGCACCGGGTGTCGCCTACGGCCGCTACGCCCAACCACCGAAACATCCGCCACGTCAGCAATGGCGTCAGATGATGATTACAATGAATGAGGAGCTTGCGGCGATGGAAATGGCAACGTTTACCAAGATCGTCGAGACAAGGACCCGACACAACCAACCGGGACATTAACGAGCAGCGCGTCAGTTACAAGTAAGGTGACGAGAAGCACCATAAGAAGCGCTTAGGTGGTAGTGATGTTGGACGATATTTAGGACAGTCTAGGTTGTAAAGGAATTTTTTTGCATGTTGAGATTGGAGTTAATTCTGTTGGTTCTATACATTTTTTGTGTATATTTGTAGAGTGTCGCAAGTGTGTATTAAATGATTTCTTTTTATTAAGAAGAGTCTTGTCTCGGTTCATTGCCCGCAGCAGTAGCCCATGATCCGTGACAGCACGCAACAGTTTCTCCTGGCACCTTCCACATGGGTATGCAATGAACAACTCGAAGAGCACCGAAAGTAGAAACGCGAGAGAGCTCACAATCACTGGGCCAATGGTGCCATCCAGGCACAAAAACAGGCCCGGAAGGCCGAGTGCAGGCACCAACTGCGTACCAATGATCCGGCAGCCTTCCAAGCCGCGCTAAATCGCGAAAGGGAATGCAAGCGCCGGTGGCGAGTGGATCCTGCAAGCGTCGCAGAGTCTGCTCGCGATGTCAAATGCTTGCAACAACACTGTGTTGCGGCGTCAATGTAATGATTACGGGAGCGCATTTGCCAGGGTGAACGCCCGCTTTCGAGTGAGAGTTTCTCCAGTGGCACATTGACTTCAGCTGCGACGTCTGTGACCGCCTGTGATTCGAGAACAACCATTGTAACTAACGCATTTAACCGCTCATTACACTCCTCCATGACCGTGCACATGCGAGGCACAATGTGCTGCATATTGCCACGAACGTAATAACAGAGAGCGACGAAACGACGTCTTGCTTGCCCTCAGACCAGGACGCAAAAGCCCTCTTCTTTCTTCTCTTCCAAGGGATTCCCCCTACAGTTGATGGCTCATACCCATTACCTGTGACATTACTCCCTCTCCTCGAAAAGCATCGGCTTGATGCTGGTAATGAGCGTTGAGAAAAAAATGCGAAAGAAAAGATGCTACCATGGAACCCAACAACTCCGTCGTGAGGGAAAAAAATGGGCTGGCGTCGTAGAAGAACTCAATAAAGAAAGGAGTAAGTACACAAGACAATAAAAAAAACCAAAGTGGCAAAAAAAATAGTCATTGCATGGTAAGTTAGTGCACGTTCGATGGATGACGCGAGAAATATGGCTTGAGTCTTGACACGTGCACCACATCACTTTGTGGAAACCGACGGGAACGTCTTGAGGTGCCCTCAGGGAGAACTTCATACGTAACGTCACTGAGTCGGCGCAGAACTTTGTAAGGGCCGAAGTAGCGCCGAAGCAACTTCTCAGAGTGACCACGCTGTCGGATGGGAGTCCACACCCAAACTTCATCGCCTGGTTGGAAAATAACCTCTCGTTGTTTAAGGTTGTAGCGGTGTGCGTCGGCAGTTTGGCGAGCCTGAATACGGCATCGGGCGAGTTGACGGGCCTCCTCGGCGCGTTGAGCGAACAATGCAGCGTTCGTGTTGAACATGCTCAAGTTGTTGGGAAGGAGCATTGCATCGAGCATTGTGGTGACCTCTCGACCATGAACTAAGCGAAATGGGGTGAAACCTGTACTCTCTTGAACTGCTGTATTGTAAGCAAAAGTTACGTAAGGGAGTATATCATCCCAGTTCTTGTGATCAACGGCCACATACATTGACAGCATATCTGCAATGGTCTTGTTCAACCGTTCAGTGAGTCCATTTGTTTGGGGGTGATAACCCGTGGTTTTCCGATGTTCTGTACCACTTAGTCTCAGCACTTCTTGAAGCATCTCTGCGGTGAAAGCTGTACCACGATCAGTAATTATCACAGCTGGCGCTCCGTGACGAAGTACGATGCTGGTGATAAAAAACTGTGCGATTTTGGCTGCGGTAGCTTTGGGCAGGGCCTTTGTTTCGCTGTAACGCGTTAAATAATCGGTGGCAACCACAATCCACCGGTTTCCAGACGAAGAGGTGGGAAATGAGCCGAGCAAGTCAATGCCAATTTGATGGAACGGTGTCTTCGGCGTGGCGATGGGCTGTAGTAGTCCTGCTGGTCGGACAGGTGGAGTCTTACGGCGTTGGCAGTCGCGGCATGTGCGGACATACTGCTTGACTGTCTTCGCGAGGCGGGGCCAGTAGTATGAGCGGCGAATTCTTTCCAATGTGCGCGTGTAGCCAAGGTGTCCGGATGATGGTTCGTCGTGACAAGCATGTAAAATATCGTACCGAAGCGAGGTCGGCGCAACCAGTAGGTAAGTAGCCTGGGTATGGTCGAAATTTTTCTTATAGAGGACTCCATCTCTGATGCAGAACGAGGCCAGCGAACGTGCGAAGTTTCGAGGAAGGCTGCGTTTTCGGCCTTCGAGGTAGTCAATCAGCGGGCTTAGCTCCATGTCGTCGCGTTGTTTTTGAGCCAAGTCGGTTGCTGACACAGAGGAAAGGAATGTATCGTCCTCTTCAACGTCCGCGTTCGTATTTCCAATTGGTGCACGTGAGAGACAGTCCGCATCAGTGTGTTTGCGTCCTGACTTGTGAATGACTGTAACGTCAAATTCTTGCAGCCGAAGGCTCCAGCGTGCTAGACGACCGGAAGGGTCTTTGAGGTTGGCGAGCCAGCATAAAGAATGGTGGTCGCTAACTACCCTGAATAGTCGACCGTACAAATAAGGGCGAAACTTTGTTATAGCCCAAACAACGGCTAAGCATTCTTTTTCTGTTGCAGAGTAGTTTTTCTCTGCAGATGATAGTGTTCGACTTGCATAGGCAATCACGCGCTCTATGCCATTTTGCCACTGAACTAGTACAGCTCCAAGTCCGACGTTGCTGGCATCTGTGTGTAGCTCTGTGGCAGCGTTGTCGTCAAAGTGGCCGAGTACAGGTGGGGCTTGGAGATGGTTTCGTAGCGTGTCAAAGGCGTGATGCTGATCATGGCCCCAAACAAATGGCACGCCGTCTTTCGTAAGTTCATTTAGCGGTTCAGCGATTTTAGAAAAACCTTTGACGAAGCGTCTGTAATATGCGCAGAGTCCCAGAAATCGGCGGAGGTCGCGCTTGTTCGTTGGGACAGGAAATGCGGCAACAGCTTTCGTTTTCTCAGGGTCTGGGTGTATACCGGCGTGGCTGACGACGTGACCAAGAAAGTTCCTCGAATGCAAAGTGGCATTTCTCAGGTTTGAGAGAAAGTCCAGCTGTTCGAATCGCCTGAAGAACTGCCTGTAAGCGCTGGACGTGCTGCTCAAACGTGTCCGAGAAGACGACCACATCGTCAAGGTAGACAAGACACGATTGCCATTTTAGCCCAGAAAGAACTGTGTCCATCATTCTTTGAAAAGTAGCTGGTGCCGAGCACAAGCCGAATGGAAGGACCTTGAACTCGTAGAGTCCGTCAGGAGTAATGAAGGCGGTCTTTTCGCGGTCGCGCTCATCAACAGATATTTGCCAATAGCCGCTGCGTAGATCCATGGATGAAAAGTAACGAGCATTGCGAATGCGGTCCAGCGAGTCGTCAATTCGCGGTAAAGGATACACGTCTTTCTTCGTGATCTTATTCAACTTTCGGTAGTCGATGCAAAATCGGAGAGTACCATCTTTTTTCTTTACTAACACAACAGGGGACGCCCAGGGACTGGTCGATGGCTGGATGACATCGTCCTTGAGCATCTGCTGGACCTGTTGGCGTATAACGTGTTGTTCTTTTTGCGAGACTCTGTAGGCATGCTGTCGAATGGGTCTCTCGGTAGGCTCGGTAATAATACGATGCTTGGCAAGCGGTGTTTGGTTAACTGTAGAAGTCGTAGCGAAGCAGTCCCGAAATGAGCCAAGTAGCTTCAAAAGACGTTCCCGTTGTGCAGACGGTAGACCCTGGTTTACGTCGAGATTGCTTGCAAATGTCATGGCGGAATCGTCGCACGACGAAAGAGCAGATAATGTTGAGGGACCAGGGACGTCGGCAATATCCTCAAGGTATGCGATCGCAGTGTGTTTGGTAAGATGGCGATACTCGTCGCTGAAATTCGTGACTAATAGGCAAGCCTGCTTTCTACTGGGCTGAACAATACCTCTCGCAACGCAGATTTGTTGTGCAAAAAGTAGAGACAAATTCCCTTCTGCAATTACAGCATCGGGGACGTCTTGGTCACATTCAACGTTGATAAAAAGGCTGCTGCGGGGAGGCAGAGTAACAGATTCGGAGGATACACGTAGGGCAGCCTTCGATGAGCGGGCGTTTTCCGGTTCAGGATGAAACGGGTCCTCGAACGACACCTGCAAGTCTCGTAAGTCAATAATTGCGCCGTGTTCACGAAGAAAGTCCAGCCCCAGGATGAGTGGACGGGAGCACACAGGTAACACGAGGAAAGACCCTATGAACATCGAAGCACGGACTCGAACACGGGCTGTGCACACTCCAGTTGGCGTCACGAGGTGGCCCCCTGCCGTGCGCAACGGCGGTCCTTGCCAAGGCGTAGTTACCTTTCTCAGTTGGGATGCTAGGGCGCTGCTCATAACCGAATAATCGGCGCCAGTGTCGACGAGGGCAGTGACGACGTGATTATCGACGTGTACGGTAATGTCGGTGGAAACAGTCTTGTGACTTTCGGAAACGACTGGAAAGTCAGAATGGTCTTCGTCGGGTCTTTGCGTCGAAGAAGGCTCTTTGACAGTTCGTTCGAACGCGGCTTCACCCCCAGGAGCCGCGGTTTCTAGTTTCCCCTGTGGGGACTCGGTGACCGGCCTCTGAAAGGAGCATAGGATGACGAGGGAATGCTAGTTGACGTGGGGCGGCGAGGTGATGGAGATCGTGATTGGGGGCGTGGACCAAGGCGAGGAGCTTGCTGGCCCGTAAGGTACGCTTCGATGTCGCGGGGATGCTCACCGTAACGCGGGCACCGAGCATCTGGGTGAAAGCCACGGAGACCAAGTCGGCGGTACTGGCAGTTACGGTAGACGTGACCCGCTTCGCCACAGTGGTAGCAGAGTGGACGGCTATCGGACGTACGCCACACGCTGGCCTTTGTGGCGTTCTGCCGCGATCCAGACGGACGATAAGTTGGTGCACTCTGAAACCTTGAAACGGGTGGCGGAGTCGAAGAGGTGCCCTGGAATCGATGGCTAGCCTGATCCATTCTCCCCATGGTGGGATCAGGGCCATGTGGTGTGGTGCAGGAGATCGCAGAGCCGCCGCATAAGTCAGCACAGGGGCCTCAGGTCTTGTTGGCGCGAGTGGGCTGACCACGTGTCGGATCTCATTTCGGATTAAGTCTGCGAGATCACTTACGGGTGGTTGGGGTCCCGCTGCTTGGAGTTGGCGCAGCTCGTCCCGCACGACGCTTCTTATGAACTCAGCGAGGGCATGCCTCTCGCTGTCAGCCCCGATAAAGCATGCAGCAGGGGTCAGGTCGTGGCGTTCATACTGTGACGACCTATACTGGAGAGTACGCTCCATTGTGGTTGCCTCATTTATTAATTCTGCCACAGTCGTCGGTGGATTGCGCACGAGTCCGGCGAAGAGCTGCTCTTTCACCCCACGCATTAAATGCCGCACCTTCTTTTCCTCAGACATTGCAGGGTCAGCACGCTTGAAGAGTCGAAGCATGTCCTCGACAAACATCGAAACTCTCTCGTTGGGTCGTTGGTTCCGAGACGAGATAGCCTGCTCCGCTCTCTCTTTCCTTTCAGTGCTGCGGTACGCATCACGAAACTGTCGGCTGAACTCATGCCACGTCGCAAAGGAACCCTCGTGATTCTCGTACCACGTTTTGGCAGAGTCTTCTAACGCAAAGTAAACTCTCCGCAGCTTGCGAGCTTCATCCCATTCGTTGATGTTGGCAACTCGATTGAAGTGGTCAAGCCAGTCGTCAACATCTTCATAAATGTCTCCATGAAATGAGCGTGGTGTTTGCGGCGCATGAAAAACATGCGGGAGAAAAGAATAAGCGTCGTTGGTTTGACTCGCCTGGTTGTTAGTTGAGGTTGCCATCTCGTCTTGAGAGAGGGGACCGTACTCGGGAGATAGTCCTCGCAGGCGGCGACTGCTTCGTGCCGTGGGAGCTGTAGCTGTCTCCAAGTAGCTCGGTGTGTCGGCTGAAAATCTGCAGCCGAGGCGCATTTACCCAGCACCTCCACCAGTGCCACGAACGTAATAACAGAGAGCGACGAAACGACGTCTTGCTTGCCCTCAGACCAGGACGCAAAAGCCCTCTTCTTTCTTCTCTTCCAAGGGATTCCCCCTACAGTTGATGGCTCATACCCATTACCTGTGACAATATGAAATAAACACTGTGATAAATCCAAGCCAAACATGTGTCTAGCCTCATTAAGAAGCACAAAAATGTAACCAATAATTGTGAATGATTTCAGTGCCACGATGGGTTTTAACCCTGGACAAACACCGGGGCCGCATGTTTCGGCTTTTGCTGGTTAACCGTTCGTACAGAGTGCTTGGGCAGTGATTTTTATAAGAAAGATTCAAGACACGCTCGCATTTCCAAGATCAAATTGTACAGAGGCTTCATCATATCTGCACTATTTGAGGAAAAATAATTTTTATACAGTGCTGCGTACACGGCTGTGATACTGTCCTCAAACGCATTGAGTCACTAGAACAAGACCACATACGAATACCAGTAGGAATAATCTAATAATTATTTATCAATATATGTTGAACATCCAATTAACTTCGTCCAAATGTGTCGCTGCATAGCAGTGCAGTGTTGTACCATCTTGAGATAAGTTCCCGTTCGGTGTTGAGTTTGTGTGAAGCCATCTAGGTATTTTATTGACTCTGCACCACACATTTTCTCGCAGGAGTCTATTCACAATTCGCAATTGCTCCAAATGCAGACCAGTTCTGTAGTTTCATAATTATTTTCTCCTGTATCGACTCTTCGACTTGAATTTTTTTACAGGACCTTTGCTCTTGACCAGACCCATCTGTACTTTTTCCTTGTAGGAAGGCCTAATAAAAGAAAGAAAAAAAGGGAAAATGTTGCTCAAGGTTCCATCGACAGGGCTATCGAAGCAGATAAACCCGCACTAAATAGTCATGAAAGTAAGCAATCTCTAATACTCACACCCACATGCACACAAAATTTGCATATTCATGAATGTGCTCAGAAGAGATGCATCCTGATGTTATGCAATAATCTCTCATGTAAATTTGTTTCTTTTTTTTTTTTTTAACGGAGCTGTTACGAGCTAGTTTTCAGCAAAGCACTGAGTGCTTGAACTGAAAACCCCTTGTACCACCTAGACAGCAGTCTTGTATTTTAAGGCATAAAAGTGTAACCTCTTGCACCCTCTGTGAAGTGGTGGAAAAAATTAATGCATCAGAAAGCAAAGCCACCGCACAAAAAAAAGTGTTTGAACACTGTGCTAAGCACCCATGTTAACAGAGTGTGAATAAATAATTAAAACAAATGTGTAATACCCATGATGCAAAACAAAGCTAAGAAGAGAAGGCTATCCACTAAGTTGTCATTGACTTTGGTGACGGTGAAAGCCCTCTGCTGGAAAACATGTATTGCTGCCATTGGGAATTGTAGGCATCAGGACAATTACTCCTGTGAGAAAATTTCATGCCTAACATGCGTTTCACCATGCTGTGTTGCACGGCCCCTACCACAATGCAGCATGTTCAGAAAGCACTGCTGATCGGTAGCCAAAGCTCCCGAGAACACATGAGGCAAACATTATAGTGCAGCCCATGCGTGGCCTGAAATTCACAATTAATTCTCGAAAGCAGGCTAGCAATCAAACCACTATCACACAACATGCATCCACAGTTCCATGAACATCAACATACAGCACAGGCCTAGGCTCGCAACAAATACTCGGACACTGAGGGCGCCTTCTTTGTCGATGTGGCTGGACCAGTGAACAGCAAATACACAGCAAGCATAATTCATCAAGAAAAACAGGTTGATTGTATATCAGCTCAACACATAGGCACAACTAGCACGGAAAAAGCACAAATTGCCCTCACCCTACAAAACCCTTAGTCTACCTTTATTCCGACAGCCTACCGAAATTTCTGTAAAGGGCACATTGGCCTCATTGTGCACCAAACCCTCACGCAGCTATCATCCCCACACTCAGAGGGTGAATGAAAGCAGCCGATATCGATAGCCGACAACTGCGGAGATAGAGACAGTGATCTTGTCCACAGCCAAGCTGAAGAATTAATCGTCCAGATCTCCGATCCCGGCATATCGCACCCACCCTCGGCTATACGTATGAACCCACTTAACCTCACCGTCTTGTAGCTCGTCACACACGACATCAACCAAGATGCTTGAAGGAGGGGACAACGTGATTATGTCGGCCGAAACACGAAACGTGCCGAGATAGCTGTCATTAGGTTTTTTTTGCTGCGTTGCCTGTCGAGAACATCACGGTGCGCTGTCGGAGGTCAATTATAGCACCTATTCACGTAAAAAGTTGATGCCTAGAATGAGGTCTCGGAAGCATTCGGGAAGTATCAGGCAGCTGCAGAGACATGCGCGTCCGCGAATGCCGAGTCTAGCCGTGCACATACCGAGAGGGGTGATGACGTGCCCACCGGCTGTACAGATTTGTGTTTTGTACAACGGCGTAGCAACTTTCTTAAGATGCGTCACCAGTTTTCTGCTCATGATGTAGTAGTCAGCCCTTGTGTCTAATAAAGCACTAGAATCGTGGCGGCCCTTGAGCACTACCGTTATGTCCAGGGAAAGTCGGCTTTCTGATTCAGAAGCTGTCATCGTCGAATCGCTGCTGATACGTACTCATGTCGATGAAAGCCCTTGCTCGTAACTTTTATCAGCGGCCCCGCCCCCAAAAATCGCTGTCGTTAGTTTTCCCACCTAGAGCTGAGCGATCGCGTTGGCGCCACCCCTGGGTAGTTCGAGACACTTGAAGAAGACCTTCTTGGAGGTAATGATCGTGACTTGTGCTGCGGGGGCAGTGACATGTGCTGCTAGGACAGGTATTCCTCGATCGCTCTGGGTCTTTCGCCAAATCTTGGCCTGGGCGAGTCGACGGCGAAAGCCTGAAGTCCGGGGTGGCGGTACTGGCATTCGCCGTATACATGTCTGGCTTCGCCACAGTGGTAGCACAGTGGCCGCCTGTCCTATGTGCGCCATATGTCCAATTTCTGCGGGAGGAGCTGCCGATTCTCGAAATGCTGGACTGGTTGGACTTATGCAAGTGCATCGCAGGGTGTAGGTGTACGAGGCGGTGCGGAGGGGCATAACAACTCACAGCTTTGGCGTATGATGCAAAAGGCACATAACAGCTCACAGCCTTGTGCACAACGAGGCTCCGTCGGTACAGGCAGGGAAGCATCGCTGGAAAGTGGGACTTACAGAGCCTGCTGTACTTCGCTCCTGATGAGGCTGGAAATGGATCCCGCAGCAGGTGGAGGCGGCCAGTGAATCTTTTGCAGCTCGTCACCTACCACTGATCGGATGAGGTCGCAGAGAGCTTCGAGACTGATGTTACTTTCCGCAACTCCAATCTGGTCCACCGGCGAAGCAGCATCGACACGATCGTACACAGCCGATCGCCGCTGCAGCATGTTTTTAATCATCATAGCTTCAGGTAAAAACTCTGCCACAGTTTTTGGGGGACTTCGAACGAGACCTGTAAAGAGCTGCTCGTTAACTCCTCGCATTAGGTGCCGCAACTTCTTGTCTTCTGCCATACCTGGGTCAGCGCGACGAAAAAGGCTAGTCATGTCCTCCACGTACATCATCATGCTTTCGTTTGGCATTTGAATGCGTGATTGAATTGCCCGGTCCACTCGTTCACGGTGATGGGGGTCAGCGTAACTTGCCAGCAGCTGACGGCAAAACACCGTCCACGACGAGAAGGATTCGCAGTTCTCGAACCAAGTACGACCGCCATCCTTAAGGCTGAAGTATACATTCCACAGCTTGTTGGCGTCGGTCCACTCGTTGAAAGCTGCAGCGCGTTTAAAGTTAGCCAACCAGTCCACGACATCCTTCAAAATGGGCCGCGGAACACCTTCGGCACTCCTGCTTCTGCAGCTTGCAATTAGCCGTCGGAGTATTTTCGTACCGCTCTGACGTAGTGCAGTTGACTTCATCTCCTGTAGGTTCACGCTCGGGAGACAATCCTCAGATTCTCCGGCTGGCCCGGTGGACAGGTGTCGTGACCACAGGTATAGGGCTACCAGGAGGCGTTTGGATCATTGGCTGGGAATACCAGCGACTTTAACAGTTGTCGCGTGTGAGAAAGAGGGACTTTGGGCAAGGAATACCGCATCGTCGCAGAGACGCAGGTCAGTGACGCGACACAATCAAGAAGCCTCAGTGAGAGCACGCGCTGTCCCAAAATGTCTTCCTCGTTTATATCTCCTGGATGTGGGCTCGTGCTCGCAGAAGTTCATGGCCAGAAAGAAATATACATAAATTAAATTGTTCTTGCCCCCTCGTCGATCCCCCAACCAACGTACTATTCAGTCCTTTCAGCCCACCCACTCGTACGAAAGAAGAAAAAAAGCGCTTAAACCGTGTGACAAATACCTGTAACTCCGCTCATAGTTCGCTGATTCAAAACATTTTTGCAGCGATCGATTTATGAGGCAATGAGCTTTTTTTAATGAAGCTTAATAATTACTTCAAAAAATGTTGCCGGGCCCCCGCAAGGGGCTGCTGAAACGCTAATCAACAAGACACGGATGCTTCCCAAAAACAGCATTCTGGGTAGCGTTACGGAACATACACTGAAGCTCTATGCTTGCAAATCCCTTAGACTTCCACAGGAAGTTGTGCCGGTCAGTTCCGTTAGTCACCAACATTTGCAGAGTGGAATGATGCTGAATTTTCTTGACTCTTTTCAAATCAGTCTGTACCATTACAGATGTGAGAAGCTTTCCGAAACAAGTTTACAACACAAAGACCACTTTTTTTTTGCCCCTTCCTTTACCCCTCCAGCTACATACCCATATCGGAATTTCTTGACGGCCTTCCGGCTGGTGTCCACAAGTTCTGCATCGAAGCCTTTGCGTTTCTTGGCACTTTTCTTCCCTTTGGCTGCAATGATAAACATGTAAGTGGCATGAAATATTGAACGAAAATGTCTCACATCGTGTTCATATCTGCAGCCCAATATCGCGAACTACAGCACACTCACGTGGATGTGTTTTTGAGCCGTCATCCTCGGTGACAGCCCGTATGCGCTTAGGTTTCTTTGCCCTCTTGGCCAGGCGTGCCTGGTACTGAGCTGTTTTCTCCAGCTCCCTCGAGACACGATCTTCGGCCTGCATAAGATATGGGAAATTAGCCAAGTTTACCTAACTATGCCTATGCTGCCTGCTGTGTGGCCTAATGCAATTGAGCAACACAGTTTAAGAGAGCATGCAATGACACTTTTACGGATGCAAGCATGAAATAGCTACTTAAAGGGACACTAAAGTCAAATAACAATTTATGTCAGGGTGAAAGCTCAATGTACGACAACATCTAAAAGGACACTATTATCAACAACAGTGCTCTACATACCAAGAAATTAAGGTGAATGCACAAGAACACATGCGCCGCAGTAGGACATTTTCAAAATGATCCTGATGACATCAGACGAACCGTCTACAATTAATCAATAGTAATTGATCTAGTTGCACTAAATAAAGAATCTTCCGTGCATGAAGAGACACAATAAAATCCTGCTTGTTCATTTGTTTGATTTATGAAAAAAAGAACCGCCAGACGTTACTATGGGGAATGGCACCAGTGATTCAAAAATTCAATTTTCACGTAGTTACACTGCACAGATGGTGCCATCTAGCAGGGCACAGTTAAACCAAAAACGTCTGCGATCTCGGAACCAATAGCAGAAAATTGATCAAAGGCCGTTGTTGCTGCTGAGGCTAACGCTGCTTTCGGTCTGCAGCTACTAGCGCAGTAAAGCCGGGCAATGTTGCGCACGGCAACAGTGACGCGAGTCGGTCCTGTCGGTCCACTTCTTGAGGCGGGCGATTTGAAGTGCGCTACCCCAATGCGAACCACTGAAACGTGATTTTATTTCGAAATAGGCCCTTCCTTGGCACAAAATTAACACTACAAGGTTTCTGGACCGCTATTTCAAAAATCAACTTCGACTTGATAGTTGCCTTTAGTGTCTCTTTAAAAGAAGAGAGAAGCTGATTATTGTGAGTTTTGAAAAGAAGAAAAAACCCGATTAATTTGTTTCGCAAGAAAGACTAGAAAACATCGATAGAGCGTCAAAGCTTTCCCAGCATCAATTCCCTCTTTAATCACTTGAAATATTAGCACTGTTGTACCACGCCCCTCATAAAGTATCTAGTTTGGCTGAGAAACACGTTTCATTTCAATTTTTAACTGGGCAGAGAAGAGCTGAGCTCCAAGCCTGCTCCTTCAATGCTACTCAAGAAAGGAATCATGCTAGACACACATTAGCACAAAACATCAGTAAAAAGTTATAAGCATATTGATTAGCTGCTTTTGGTTCTGTGCACTGTTATGCCAAATTTCTATTTCTTAAAGTGGGTATTCATTCTGGTAGTGTGGATGTAACGGAATTTTGCTGGCAAGCAAGAGGTAGGTGGCTGGTTCACTGCCTAACCATCAATGGTACATCTTGAAATGCCGAGAGTATTTTCAGCAATCACTAGTTTGCATAGCCAGATACATATGTGAACATGCTTAGTATCACACATTGTATTGAACGAGCACTGACACAAAATTTTGAAGGCAAGACAATGAGTGAGATATATTTGTGTGGAGAAATAAACAACATTTACGAAATATAAACGGCAAATATAGCCTAGAACATAATTAGAATCGATTTCAAAGTGTATGCCACGCGTCTGAGTGAGATGCAGAGCACCTCGCAGTGCCAATATCAAGGCAGTATCAATGTAAACAAACCTACGTCTCGAGTTTATGCTCGCTGGTTGCTGGCACGCGCCTTGTGCTTGCACTACCTGCGATTTATTTCTTCGTGGCTGTGGCTTTGTATGTGCAGGCTGTCAGTGCAGCCCCCGCTCTCCCGCACAGCACCCACGTCGCCGTTTTGCATTGTCACACAGCCAGCTATGGTTACCCTGACACTAGAACTGCTCCTGCTATTTCAGTGCTCTTTGAAACCAAAACTGCGACTGGGCACTCTAAAGAAGTCTCTAAATAAACAACCATCATGAACTTATGCAAATGAAATTTCCAGCCATGACAAGTGGTTCATGAGCTACATATTTTGACAAAAAAAAAATCAAGGTGCAAAATTTTTGCGTCGTGCCCCTCCAAAGAAGCAAAGTAGGACCATATTATTCTAATATTCTACTCTGATTTGCATCTCAAATCCTATGTAGTTCCAAACAATAAATGAATAAGTCATCAAGAGAGACCAACTACCCGTACTCCATAAGATTAGCACCAGCCACCGACCAAAATGATCTAGTGCCATGCAGCAATTGTGCTGCCATATTGTCCCACACTATGCTCTCCTAATGCAGTACATTAAAGATGATAAAATTGCAACCTGTTTTTCCACTGAGAACACTGTTACACCAACACTCACATTCTGAGCGCGTGGAGGTATCTTCAACTTCTTGAGGGTGTGCTTGCTGTGCTTTCCGAGCTTGAGGTGCACTGAAAGATGGTTCACAGAGCTCACAAAAAAGCACACAGTGTTTACAAGACAGGCCCATTACACCGTACATAGCAGTTAAAGTCTGCTGGCAATTAGTCATCTGCTTCTTCAACAATCTGATAGTAGCAGTCTTCATCACATTCACTCACATCACAACCAAACATAAGCATTAAAGCTCATGTGCAAGGCTTAGCAGTATGTAGCTAGTAAAAAGCAACATGAATTAGCTCAGTTTAAAAAAAAAGCAAGTATTGGTTACAAGAATACTACCTAATGTATCACATAAAAAGAGAGAAGATAATTTAAGCAATGAACAATACTGGGAAAAAAATGAAGCCCACAAGACAATAAATGTAATAAAAGCAGGCAGCATTAAACATACGAGCACATTTTTTTCAATTTTAACCAACTTCTTGTTCTGCAAGTACTACTACAGAGTTAGTCACTCATATTGCAGCACCTACTGTGTGAACAGTACCCTATATACATTACAACTTATTATGAAAACTTCAGAAAACTTTTGACAGCCCACCAAAATTATCTTACACCAGTGTCACATGGTCACTTTTCGTTGCGACCTAGCCTGATATTAATCAAATTTTTGCGATTCTAATTGGCTCTTCACGCGAGCTGCAGAAGGTAGAGCGAATCAATGTTGAGAAATTTGATCTCGATGGGGCTTCATAGCGATCAGCAGTACCAACGTGTGACACATCATCAGAAATTACACATGATCGGAAGTTACTCAGAGTCACGTGACCAGATAAGTACATGCCGTGCAATTCACACTGCTAGCCAAGTAGTTAAAGATACACCTCCAAAAAACAATTCCATCCTGGATGAGAGAATACAGAATTAAACATCTTTTAACCACCACAACTGGGCAACAACAGTAGACGAGTCACCTTGCTCACGAAACTTTTCTTTGGGCGTCTGGAACCACGAGCGCTGCGGCTCGTTGGCATTAGCCTTTTTGTTGACGAGCTCAGATGCCTTCTCAACCTCTTTCTCAATGACTCCCAGCTCCTTCTCGGCCTTCTCCTCCTGCAGGATGCTCTCGATCTCTTGCTCAAGGCCAGCTATCTTCTCCCGAAAGTGGGCCACCACATCTGAACAAGAGTGTAAAAATAAGGAAATGCACTGGTACAGCACAACTCAGCCATAGGATTGAAACTGAATGAATCCAATGTGGCAATCCTTCAGCCTTTCAAAAATTACTGCACATTGTATTTATTTTTCTATTTATTTCTTGCTTTGCTATCAAGCGCAAAGAGTCACATGCTGCCAACTGAACAGCCATCAAGGCTATTAACAGTGCTAACACTGACAGGTTTGCAAGCATTCACTTAACACCGGATAAAGTAGACGAGAGAACGAATGCCATCGTAGTTAAATAGGCAGAGCATTGGGCACATTATACGAAGGTTGCAGGTTCAGACCCTGCCTGCAGCAAGCTGTCTTTACGTCCACTTAAGTGTCTTCACATATATTATAAATGCTACAATACACTTGAGAACAGTACAATTACCCACCCCTATACCTTTCTTAGCATTATAATATGTTGGTTTTCATTTAAGTCAGCATCAAAAAGAAATGAGCCCCTTATGGTTTCCCTTCTTTGTTGAACTTTGCATGGAACACCAATGCGATGACAAGGCACTTGAGAAATGTTCACTTCATTACCAGTGGAACTTATGTCCACTGCAGAATGAACACCCCTTCCAATGATCCTTCTCTGCTGTTGCCATGAAACAAAAATTCAGCTTCGGTTAATTATTTTTTTTTGTTTTTTTTATGTTGACATAAAATATCAACTGGTACTCTATGAATTCACCAAACACATTACTTTGATCCTGAAATTATTCTTGAATAATTCAAAACACATTATCTTGATCCTGAAATTATTCTTGAATAATTCAAAATTAGCCGATTACCCTGCACATGCCCGACCTGAGGGGTTACCAGAGTATTTCTTATGTAGGAATACAGTCAAACTCTGCTACAACGAACGCCGTGTCAACGAAATTTCCGCTACAACGAAAAATTCACGGTTCCCCATCGAGAGTCACTGCATAAATATTGTCCCCACAACGACACACTTTTTCTTCTGCCGTCCTGCATCAACAAAATTTCACATTCCAGGCTCAGATATTATTGCTATACAGTAAACACAGTCCTTATCATTTTGATGCATTTTCAGAACTTGAAGATACGTTGACGTAGTCTAAAACACGTGTTGGCACCACCAGAAACCGCCGCTATTCAGCAAGTATGGATGCCGCCATTGCTCGATAGCGATGGCAATGAGACTGCCCTGCTTTTGCCGCTGGCTTGCTTTTGAGCCGCAGACGATCCGAAGCTGAAGCTCAGTTCATGGTTTTCTTTCACGTAGCTATGTGGAACGATGCCTTTTTTGATGCCAATGTGTATCATTTCGTTCGCGCTTGGCCACTGTCGTAACTAATCAGAGCAGCTTTTCGTTAGCATTATCAACAAAATCAACTAGCCACGAGTGGTGGATGATAAGAATGGCATAGAATCACAATGATTGCTCGAACAATGATTACTTACAATGATTGCTCGACATTTACTCGATTTAAACACATCACTATCTCTTCATTTTGAGAAAATTCATTGAAAAATTTACATATGAGCTTTGAGTTCACCACAGCAACATTCACTCATATGAGTGAAGCAAATATGGTAGAGAGGAATTCTTATAGGGTTAGGCTCACTCCATGTACAATTCTTGGGGCTTCACATTTGCATGGCATGCGATCACATAGTCCTGACAGCACTCAGCAAACACATTATAAATTCTACAGATGCTTTGAAGTAGCTTCCACATGTTCCGGGTTTTAAATTGTAAATGTACCCACCAGGTGGCGAAATTCTCTGTTTCACTGGTGTTCTAGCTTGCTTGACAATTTCTTTTAGGAGTTTCCTCTCTTGCTCACCAACCATGGAGACAGACCTGAAAACAGGAGACATCCCTTGGTGTTGCAACTGTATACTTCATGCAAAGTAACTTCTGGGCCTTGATCTATTTTCAATAAGAAAGATGCTCCCAAGAATAGAACTTTTGCAATAAATGTCAGAGGTGGTATAGCTGCTCACAAATATGTAAAACTGATAGAAGATAAGATTACAGATTTGTTGGAATACACGGCTAGACCAGGCTAAGGGAATATAAGCAGCACACGTTCCAAACAATTGTACTTTTATTCACTCCAAGCTTCACAAATAAAGGTCACGTGCTTGCTCATGCATGTGCTCTTGACATCCTGCATAAAAGCACCATTTAATGGCACTACAGATTTGAGATCTGTAAAAAAGATTAAACTCTGCGGTGTACGGCAATGAAGATGACTGGCTACTAAGCGAAATTGCAGTTATCAATTTCAAGCACCCCAAATGCCTGGACTTGGTTATTGTACAAGCTCCAATAAAAGTGTGAACTAACTATGAAAACTACAAGATTAAGTTTTCCTTCACTTGTAAACCATGTTACAATGGAAGCACTAATGCCAGCAGAATAACACCCTCATCACAATGAAGATAACTACAAGCAATTTACTTGGCTCCTCAACAGAGAAGAGACCACAAAAGAGAGATTATTATTACAAGTGTGTAAATAGCAAAATGTTGGGTGCGAAGCAAATATGAATATTGAAGTGTGATTGTGAATTGAATCATTTCTCAGATATTTTTAGAACATTCTCCTAATAATTCGAAGCGAAATTACAGAAAAACAGAGTTGCAGTATATTCCTAGGCATATTCTTAAAAAATAGCAGTATGAAAGTTTTTTTTTTTTTGCTAAGTTTATGAAACACTGACAGGGTTATTTTTTAGCTTTCTTTTCAAGAATGAGGCGTTGTAGAGGTGGAATTGTATTTATGCACGTGACTTGGAGCAACCAAAGTTTTGCCGGCAACACTGTACATGTGAAAAGCAAAGATGGTATTTCCTGAGCCTCTCCTCTTCTTTCACCTTCTGTAGAAACTGAACTGATGTGGCGGACAATGGTGTGCTCCCTTGGAGCCGAAAACTCCAGGCCTGCCTCTTAGACGTCAATACATAAAAACATCTGAAATTTTGGATGCTAAACACTACTTGAAAAATATTCAGTTTCAAATATTTGCACACCCCTAATAAAATCCTTTTCTACTAATGGTAAGAGTGATTGATCATTACTCAAGACCAATTTGAAAACATTCGATGTTTGAGTTAGTTTGCTTCACTTCAATTCCATCTAAATACCTCTTTTCACACATTGCTACAAGTTATGACACCTAATTAAAAAAGTAATAAATAAATGAGACAGGGCACAGACTACTCAGACAAGCTTCGTAAGGTGAACTCTTTTGCCTTCCATATTAAGGAAACTCTGCTAAAATATAAAAGACAAGTTCAATCTAGTAATCAACCCAACCAGCTCTAATGTGCTGATGAAACACTGATCGAACATTTCTCCCACTGTCTATCAAGCCACGAGCTCAGTTTCCTTACATGGCAGTTACGAAGCACTTTTCCCAAGCAACTTCATCACTAAGGTCTACAGAGTGTTAAAAGAAAGCATTCTTCGCTTTCCTTCCTGCTATTTCATCGGCTATGTCAATTTACGACCTCTTCAAAAGTGGTACAGTCAAACCACTTTATGACGAAGTAGCATCTTACACAAAAATCAGTCCTTTGTGTCTGAAAATTCATTATGATAGTACATTCTCTTAACAGTATTGCAAGACTATTCTTCACTTACTCTGTCATAACCAATACTTCATTATATCTGGGTTTGTTATATAGAAGTTTGAGTGCACTGTCAAATCATCAACTACAACCTAGAATGGAACACATCACCACGTACCGTCCGCTCTTGCCGGCTCGAGCTGTTCGACCCACACGGTGAACGTAGTGCTGAACAGTGTGGGGTAGCGTGAAGTTGATTACCTGCGTTACATAAACATGTTGTGGTCAACAAGCATTTCGTCAACAAACAAACTGTCAATGTGATGTGCTTCAACCTTGCTGGCATACCAGCCTCTCAAGACCGAGTGCAATAAAGGAGAGCATACCCATGAAAATATCGATCTGGAGTGCAGCAAGGCTCAGTTTGAACTGCTCGAGTATGGATAAGTTATTACAGTTAAACCTGCTTATAACGAACCTCCATATAACAAATTCCTTGATATAATAAAGTTTTTTTTACTCCCAGCCATCTTTCATATAACGAATTTTCGCCACGAACAGCGTAAGAATTTTGCCCCAGATTTTGTTATTTTGGCATGAGCATGCATCTTCTGCGATTGCCCCACCGTCGATGAAGCTTGACGCGGTGGCGGCGTACTTGTGGCCCCGGCTACTCCCAGGCGAGAGCAAGCACTCGTTATTGCGCGAGCATGAGCACGAGGCGGGCAGGTAAGCCTGTGCCCCTCAAGCAAGGGTTTCTGCCGTTCTGGCCTCCGTGGGCGCATGCCCGGATGAGCCTTTTATTATTTGGAGGGAGCATCCTCCCCCTCCCTCCCTCCAAAAATAAAAAGCTGCTTTGGGTTGGCAGTGCCCCGCTTTTGTTTAGCGTCACATACGTGGGGCTGTGCCGCATATGTCCAAGTCGTTGGCTCCTCATTTTCGACAGCTTGGGCACATGCATGGTATTGCACGTGCATGGTGTGGCCCCCGACAACGTTCAGCCTTGTTATTTTTTCTTAAGGCAACTGTGTTGTCGCTACCGTGGGAATGTCAGATTAAGCGCTGATGGAAACTCTCCGAGACCACAATGAAAGAGATGGATCTTCGATGGTCGACTTGTCACGCACTTCCGTGCCGTGAGACCGTAGCCTTCGCGATTAGCTGATTAGCTCTGGCAACGAGACGCTGCATTGAATGCAATGCAGTGAATGTGAAAGCAACAAATCGTAATGTTATACAAAGTAAGGCTAGCAGCAAACTCCTTTGGATATGATATCACGGAACTCCTACAAAACGCTAAATACAGTGGAACCCTGATTATACAACATTTAGAGGACCACGCAAAACCGTCGTATAATCTGGCGCCTTATAATCGAAAAACTAAAATTATAGACCGCGACACTCTGCCTTTCTGGAAAAACGGGTACGGACTGCCTGAATAAGCCCACGGCACAACCTTTTACCTCTACAATGAGGGTAGATTAAATTACTGTTGGTAGAGGAAGCTAATGGCAGTAATAGTTAGTAGAAGGATGTCCGAGCTAATCTTTATTTTTAGCCTTAAAGAGAATGAAATTCAACGCGCATCTTTTTACCGATAAATAGAGTCCGAAAATTGCCTGCAGGTGAAAACGAAACTGAAACCGCGTTGCCGTGAGTGTCCCAGCAGAAGAGTCAGACACAGTGCCATCGCTATTGCATAATGGCGACGGACAATGAGTCTATCTACAATGCATTCGTGCGCGACTGAGCAGTGCACGTTGTAATTTGTTGCCTCGTGAAGTGCAACTAGTGGTGTTCCACCGTAGTTACGAACGTTGGTGTCAAGTGAAAGTAATTGTGCACGGCGAAACAGCTGCGTTGTGCCCTTACGCGTGCGCAAACCAGTGACTGCGAGTGTGACAAAGGCAAGAAATCGGGCGAATGTTGACTAGGAAATGTTTCCATGGACCGAAAATGTGAAAATATCAGCTTTTTGGTCAGCTGAACCTACTGCATGTGGATAAAGCTTAACTATGCAACGACCCCGGATACGTATGCACGCGATTGAGGTGTATGTAGAAGTGCATGAACTTCCAGGAGAATAAATTTTCCATTTGATGAAGATGACTACTTTTCCTGTAGGCCTCTTTGGGGTACACAAGTTCGTATTTTGCACTGAGGAATATTTGGTTGACATGTGATTCGAGTAAAGATGGTTTTTCCTTTCCGACGGAATTTGAAAGTCGTCGTAAAACTGCGTCATATAACCAAGGTCTTCAATACATTGTTTCTATGGGGATTTTGCTGGTACCAAATCGATTCGTCGTAAAATGCAGGTCGTCGCAAAACCGGGGGACGTATATTCGAAGTTCCACTGTACGACCACTCCAGGGAGAAGTGCTCTGTTCACGAGTCTGTTCAGGCTGAAAGCAAGCTGATGCTTGTGGACATAGCACGCACACCAAAGATTGCGCCCTTAAAATCAAAGTTCACCGTTGCTGATAAGCACTGATAAGCAGAACCTTCCCGCCGAGTCAACGCTATGACAGTGGTTCAAGACGCACGTGTGCGATGTTCGCGAGAAGTATGGCGCGTGATCCTAATCTGATGAGTGAACTGCCGCTTACTGCTGCATCATCTAAGGCGTAATTGTATCCTGAATAGTTGTCGACTTATGAACACAGAAGGAGTGCGAAAACGTCACTAACTAGCATGATTGTAGACAGCCATGATTCCGTGACGCAGAACAAGCAGTAGACACTATCCCGGAAGCATATCCCTGAACGAGCCTCAAACCAGCGAGGTGTATTGAAGCAACACGGCAGAAGCAGCCAATCAGAGGCTTCGAAATGAATTTCAAACATCTGCTTTTTGACCATGGAATGCTCTTAAAGAAATACTTTTATGACAAGTCAAAAATGGTGGCTGGAAGTTGTGCCGTTGTGAGGATATACAAATTCTCGAGAAATGCTGTCTTTTTATTTTTATTTATTTATTTTTCGCGACTTTCACAAATATTTTCACCATCTCGGCAGGGACAAAAAACCTTTTACAGCACTTCTATGTAGTTATCAGTGAAGATATTTTGAAATCAGATAGAAAAGTGCTACAGGAACCGAAGATGTTATTTTCAAAAATCAAAATTTTTTGATGCCCCATTGAGAAAAAAATGCGTATGACCCGTAGTTCTCTCCGGTTATAACAGACCCATTCAGTGTTTCGATAAAAGTCTGTTGCTACAGTACTTGGATTTTACCTACTCCTTTTGCAACTGACCAAAACCTTCTTCACTATGGAGGTCTGTTTTAATGAGGTTATACTGTAATACCATTTATTTAATCGAAACACAAAAGCTCTAATGACAACTCATCTTCCAGTGATATCCCAAACAAATGTCCACTTAGCATGCAGCGAGTACAAACATCTTCACTGAACAAAATACCCTGGCAAGCTGCCCCATTCCTTTCAGCAAATTCTTAATCGACCTATCAGTCACTCATGATGCAGGCAGTACACTAAAAATTTTTAGTGGCCAAATCTGACGGCATTGAAAGTAAGGACTGATGCACGTACCGTCTTCACGTCCTTGATGTCAAGTCCACGAGCGACCAAGTCGGTGGTGACAAGCACATCCACTTCCATCTCCTTGAATCGGTGCAGAGCTTCGAGACGTTGGGCCTGGTTCAAGTTCCCATGCAGCTCGTCCACCCGTGCTCCCAGCAAACCCAGGAGGACACGCAGGCGGTGGGCAAGCTTTTTGGTCTGCACAAAAACGATGGTGTGGTCGTGGAACGTCCGGCACACCAGAGCTGTAAACAAACAAACGAGCATGCATGGCCAGTTAGCATTCCATTATAATCATCCCATTCATTTGATGAGAGATTACCGCCCGATTAGGCCTTTAGACTAAAGCCTACTTCGAGGTCATGATACCTCGATACAACATGACCTCAGTATTAACACATGTATCAGATTACTCTCTTAGCTTTAATTAACCGTTCCACACAAGCTAACAAATTCTATGAATTTCCTGCTCACGTAAGAAATGCCATGAATCGAGAGGCTTTTTTAATGTAATCTCTGATTCTAATCAGACTGCACATGTTTCATGAATATTTATGTGCATTTTGTATAATACACGACCACTGGCAGTACAAAGATCAAAGAGCCAATGCATCTCGCCAAGAGATTACATATCATCGACTAACAGTTGCGCTTGCCGCTACTTTGCATAACAAACACTGCTTGCTTTGCTTAACACGAGAATGCGTAATAACTAGTTAAATCTGTACTTTAAACCTTGGTTGCCCCACACTTCACCAGCCCAGCAATGCGACACTATGGCGTCTCCAACGAACCATGCAACACCTGCCATAAATGCAAAACGTCGGACATCACCACTCACCCGCAAGAATCGCTTCTCGATCTCCTTCCCTCTGTGGGCGGATACGAACAAATTCTTGCCGCAAGTTGAGCGCCACGTCCGTGTTGTTGTTAAGGAACAGTTTGACCGGCTTCTGGAGCGACACAGCTGCCAAGTCCTTGACCTGTGCTCAAGCGATGGAGATTGAAAGGAAACTTCAGCTGACTCGCCTTGACTCACGTTACAGCACAGCCCAACAGGTATCAGAAAAACCACGTTTCAGGCTAATTAAACTGCGCTTGCAGTGCAACACACCAGCCAATCCACTATGGCTTTTAGCCTTTAGCCGCAGCTCATGAAAAGGGACACGGGCATCAAATTGTAAAAACCAAGCAAAAACTCAATTTTCAGTAAACACCCACTTCCGTATCTACAACACCTAATCTGTGAAATATCAACACAATTTCACAAAGAAACACACCCTATGGGCCCCAGAACAATAAACTCTTGAAGTAGTTAGTGAAAACACACCACACAACATATTGAGAATAAGCAAAGCATCTATTCATTGGCCCTATGATGCAGTCACCATACCAGCCTACTTAAAAAAAAATAATCATATTTGCGTGATTGTGGGTTGACCCATTTTGTACTAGTTTGAAATTCGAAGTTGACGGGATCGACCTAGAATCGAAAACGAGTTTCATTTGTGAAACCTTTCTGAAAATGATCACGTATTTTCGCAAAGCTAGCTTTGCTGCACAACCCTTAAGTAATGCCTTGAAGCCACATTCACACATTAATGGTTTTACGATGTATTAATTTTTTTTTTTTTAAATGCCCTCGTGCTCCTCTCTTTTTTTTTATGCCGTGCCATTTTGGGGGTCGGGCTACATTCGTGTCGACTTACAATTGTGTAAATGCGGTAGTTGTCACAAGCATCAACAACATAAGGAAACAAAGAAAGCAATCAAAGAAATGACCCATCTAAGCGTAAAAGCATTTACAATGGTTGGGTAATAATTTTGAGTTACACGACGTAACACAGTACTAACCTCTTCTGTCATGGTGGCTGAAAACAGCATAGTTTGCCTAGTTGGAGCACATTGCCGGATAATCTCCTTCATCTGGGATGCAAAGGTTTCATCGAGCATTCTGAAGAGAGGAAAAAATATAATCGAAGATCAATATATTTTATGATTACCACACATAGATAGTACTGCACAAAGAATCTCAAGTGTTCTGGCCTTGAAGAATTCTCTAGAGCTTTTTGTACCAGACTGCTGAGAAACTCTTCACCTGCTTCGACCAATGTTTCAGCATGGATAAATGAGAGCAGCAGAGAGGATGCTTTTAAGTTTGACGAAGCACAGCACTAACTGCTTATAAGTTGCTAGAATTGCAGATACAGTTAAACCCCTGTATAAGAGGCATGCTCCGAGCAGCAATTCTTGTCTTTTATATGACATGTTTCTTATAAGCAGGGTACCTCAAATGCATTTTCTTATCAACCTGTACTTTACTATAAGCACGCTGGTGTCTGTTATAACCACTTCTCTAATATCAGTGCCCCTTATAAAGAGGTTCGACTGTATCTGCACCAAGAGCAAAAACAATATATATTTCAAAAGTTGCCCATGCACAAAACATGCCAAACATTCAACGGCATTTATCCGAGAATTGAGGCATACAATCAAAATATGTGCATCCGTTCAAATTTCTAAATGCTGGAACGTTAACATTTGAAGACTAGCATTGGCAACAAATAAATGTGGAAAAAAAGCGTTATAAAAAAAAGGTTGCCGATTAATTTCCGTACACATGTAAGTACACATTTTCACACACATGGAAACCTATGGAAGAGTAAACAAGGGTCACGAACAACCATTATAGCGTAGGGTACACTACAAGCATTAAGAAATATGGGTAGTCTGAGCTTTACGACCATCCTCTTGTGTTTTATATTTAACCTAAATTACCATCACTCATACAACAAATGATGGTTTTTCCCTGCCTCAAGTGCCATGATGTGAATGTCAAGTGCAGGGTTACTGCTCAGGCAATGTGCCAGAAACGTCCTTGTCAAACATCCACTCGACCCCTAGTACTGCATTACCAATAAACTAACCACCAAAGACTGGCATCCTGGGATGACCACGGAGTGACTGGAAAAACTCAATAACAACATACCCCCTCCCCCCAACTAAGAAACGGAAAATAATCCAAGCCCCTCACTTGTCGGCCTCGTCAAGGATGAGCACTTCAATGTTTCGAAGGTCAAAGCCTGGCGTGTTTTCTAGATGGTCGATAAGACGACCTGGGGTGGCAATAATGATGTCTGGCAACTTGCGCAGCGCAGCTTCCTGGGCCTTCAAGTCCAGACCACCTGCATTATGACGAAGAGACACTTCCTTATTAGTATTTGGTCCCATTAGGATGACAGACAGATTTTAGCATAGTGAGTGCAAAATTTAAACATTCACTCTCTCCCTGGTACATCTACACAAAGCGAGGTAAGGAGCTTTACTGACTGCATAAACATTCCAGCTTTCATGTTTAGCCCTGCAGTCCTAGTTAAAGGTTACAAGAGACACCACCAGCAAAGCAAAAGTACGTACTTTCATTCCCAATTACTGGTGGCACCACAGTGATGGGGATGTGACATACTTTGCTGAAAGATTCCTGATGAATCTGCGTAGCGAGCTACAGCCATATTCAATGCAACTGCCTAAGTGACCACTGCTTTCGTCAAAACTGCCCGATACTCTCACGCTTAATGATGTTTGGCCAACTTAGCAAACAAAATGCACTGTAGAAATGCAGCCATGCAGTGATCCCACTGGGGAATGCCGATTTGGAGCAGTAAAATTTCAGTTTTGGAGCATTTTGGAGCAAGTAATGTTGCGATTAGGAGCATCTTGGAGCACTAAAATGCTTTTGGAGTATTTTGGAGCAGGTGATCTTGCTATTAGAAGCATTTTACAGCAGTAAAACTTTAGTTCTGGAGCAGGTAATCTTACTATTAAGAGCACTTCGGCATAGGTATACAGTCAAACCTCGTTATAACGAAGTTGAAGTGGAGTCGTAATTACTTTGTCATAACCATTAGTTTGTTATAGCCATTATCTGTTTCTACCGACAATAACCCAGCAAGAGAGAATGTTCTCACTAATGAATATCACAGCAGCACCCCACGCAGAAAACAAAAGGCCATTGGAAGGCAAAAAACTAGCAAAGTAATAAAGAACAATGCACCTTTATTTTTACCAAATTTGGCACACCAACTGGAAGATAACTTCGAAGAAAATAGACTTTTACCAAGTGTTCTTCACGCAGTTCAATGAATTCTACAGGAGAGGGGAGGGCGGCTGACGCGCAAGCTCGCGCGAGTTGTTGCGTGGGCAAGTTAATTAGTTCCTGAGGAAAGGGGAGGCAGGGAGGGAGACACATTCAAGAGCGTGTTGGCAGGTGGCTCCCAGCGAGTGCAAGGTGTGAGTTACCGTATTTACTCAATTCTACCGCGCCCTCGATTGTAACGCGTACCCGGTTTCTACGACGAAAAAAAAAGAAAAATAAGACATCGATTGCAACGCGCACCCATTTTTCTCGTTGGCCCGCACGATCACACCACTCGAAAAAACGACTCCTTTCGGGAGCGTCTTCCATTTAAATATGAGGTACGGCGGAAGCTTGTGCCCATCTGACGTGTAACAGAGCATTGCCGTCACTGTAGTTTTACCCTGGATCGATGTCAGCACGCGAACTTGCTTCGCCCCCTTCTTCTCGACGGTTGTGGTGCCAGGCATGTCGAAGTAAAGAGGCATCTGATCGGCATTCCCGATTTGCCCAAGCAGGTAGCCGTTGTTGTGCCGCAAATTCAGAACGAACCTCTGAAAACTGTGAAGCTTTTCATCGTACTCCTCCAGAAACTTTTCGCATATGCCCGTTCGCTTTCAGAGGGAAAAGCCTTTCCTCTTCATAAAGTTAGTTAGCCAGCACCTGCTCCCTTTCAACTGGCTCGGCATTAGCCCCTTTTCTAAGGGTAACTGCATAGTCCGTACTTGGAGCAGTTCTGTCGTCATGGGCCGCTCGCTGCTCAAGCACATACTCACCGAGCAGCTCTTCAATTTGCGGAAACCGACCCTGCTGTTGTCCACTGAAGCCTTTGCGTGAAACTTTGCTGTCGACAATCTCACAGAACACCTACACAATCTTCTGCTTTTGTTTCCGCCAGTCCTGCTTGCACGTTTCCGGCATTCCGAACGACCGCGATGCGGCCCGATTTTCGTCCATTTCTGCACACGCGATGACTTTTCTTTTAAAAGCGGCATCGTGGTGCACTTGAGTTTTTGGAGTCGGCCCTTCCATGCTGTGGATGCTAATGCACTACAAGATAACGAACTCCTCAGTACACGTACGAAGTGCCGCACATGGGAAACAGATAGGCAGAAATGGCCGCCGCACCATGCCGACGCACGTTGGGGGCGGCCATTTTGAAAATGACGATGGCAATGGAATGACCGAATTCGTTTTTTTTTTTTCGTACTCGATTCTAACGCGCATGCGATTTATGAACTCGCTTAACTGGAAAAAAGGTGCGTGTTAGATTCGAGTAATCACGGTACAAACAACCGCACCCATGATGACACGTAAACCGTCGCACGTTACAAGATAATGAACTGATGTATACCAAAACGATCAGTAGATGCTCGTTGTGTGGATGAAGGATGGTTTGTTATGTCCATTGTGAGGAAATTTTCACTTTGTTAAAACAAGGTTTTAAATACAAGGGCATCAATGAGAATTTCAAGGGGAATTACAATTGCTTCTTTACATCCATTAGTTCACCATATTGTGCTTTGTTGTAATGAGGTTCTACTTAACACGAAACAACGCGAGAAATGAACAGGGGCTCTACCGCTGCTAGACAGTAGTGCTCCTGACATGACATCAGGTGCACATGCGTGTGCACTTTATTGGATGTCCGGATATCGTCGTTGTATGAAATTCTAACTTCAACGGTAGCGTGATCTCCTTGGAACGCAAAAATCTGGTTATCAAAATAGTACTTGAGGCCTTTTGCGGTCTCTCATCCTTTTATTTTACAAAATAAGCAATAAGTAGTGCTGGTTCCATGTTAATTTTGTTGTACGTGTAAAACCATATTTCCTCGTGTAATGGACGCATTCGCATAATAGGCGCACCCCTAACTTCAGTGGTCAAAATTTAGATTTTGTTTCCCCCGCATAATAAACGCACCCCCTACATTCATCCCCTGCAGTCCCGTTGCAGGGGATGAACATGGCGGCTACTTACCCTTTGGATCTTTTCCGTTTTTAAATTATTATGCCGACCCCCCTCGTCTACGTCGGCTCGCTCCCTCCCTCCCTTCGCCCATTGCTGTGTGCCGTATTGTTTTTCTTTCTATCTGTGAGTGGCACATTCCCAGTCTTCTTTACTTGTGTGCCACAGCGGGGTTCACGAATGTGACTGTAGAGACATCGCAGCTGATAAGCACACAGCGAGCGGGAGCGAGCGAAGGTCACGAATCTGCTCGGGCAGACCAACGATCGCTTCTTGGGAATACAAAACTTCAAGACCCAATGAATTGTATGCTATTTTCGAGCAATGATGACAGGATTTGCTGTTGCGAAGGGTCATTCATCGCTATCGCCTCTCAGATTTTTGGCAAACGAGAAAAAATAACTTGTCAGCCAGAAAAAAACGTTGATGATTTCTACAACAAGGTAGCATCTCCGATACTCGCCTCGCTTGTTCACCGCACGTACAAAAACTTCTCATGTGGAAGTAAGGCGGCGGCAGTATTTTGTCGTTAATCTTGTTATCGGCGGTTTCTTTTATTGTTTTGGGGGTAGCTTGCTGCAATATTCATTACTTGCTACAATGACAATGGCAGCGTTGGGCGAGGTTGCAGCGAAGTTGGCAAAGTGCGTCGTAACGCACGCTTCTGGGCGCCCCTCGAGATCACAGCTAACGGTTCTACCGTCAGCTGTGATCTCGAGGGGCGCCCAGAAAAAAAGGTAGCTGTCGTGATCAACTGATATGTGCGCCTGCAGTAAACAAGACATCTTCATTGCAATACAATGGTGTCACGCAGGCAGCATATCGCTTGCTCTTTGCTGCGTCAGCACGTCATGATGAGACCATTAGCCCATTCTTGCTGGGAAAATATAGAATTTAATAATAACCAGTGTGACAAAAGTCGCGATGTGTTATGACTAGAAAGCAGGATGATAGTAGCTTCAGAACTTCGTTTTCAAAGTAGGCGTTGCAGGCAAGAACTCTACCACCGGTGCAAGTGCACAAATTGCTGGAGCGACCAGCAATCGGAGGTTTACAAACATCGTAAATTCCACCGAATCGTCCTTTATAAATTTCTTTATATATTTGATATTCTCAGAAAGAATAATCAAATCATGACGTGCCAATGTTGTGAAAAGCATGCAATATGCTGCCCGCACGTCACCTCTGTGTTGCAGTGAAGCTTATCTTGTTTTCTACAAGTATGCATTTAGGTTGACCACGAGATTTCTTTTTGTTTGTTTTTTTTTGTTTCTTTGCATTAGAATTAGCGAGGCTGGAGTGCTTCATCTGCCACCTTTTATTATTGCTACCTTTCATTGCCTTGTGGCTCTTAAGGGTCGTCGTTTTTGCAGTTTCGTGGTAAAATCAGGATCGCGGATTGGCACATGGCACCCAAAGTTTTCTAATGAACTGGATTGATGCTGACCACCACTTGAAATTATGTGCTCAGACTTACATTGTAAATACAGGACCATGAACATATTTCAAATTAATTAGGATTTCAAAATATCCGAGTTCAAATTAATGAGACCTTACTGTACTACACCACGACTTTCAGGAATTGACTGCAGTAAGATTATGTATACAAGACGGACAAAAAAAAGAAACAGTAAACAGTAGCCAAGACTCACCGGCTGACAGAGTGATCATGATGTTGGTGAACTGGGCCAGCTGGAGGCTGACCTGGTAGACCTGTACGGCCAGCTCACGAGTGGGCACGATGACCAACACGCGGGTGACCACGTCCTGCTTGGGACGGAACAGCAGCCGCTCCAGCACCGGCAGCATGAAGGCAGCCGTCTTTCCTGCGTTGGCCCATTACACGTTACATATTCTATCTCGAGTGACCTCCAGTAATATGCACCATGAATGTCCATGAATTGGATAAAATACTACCATCTGGGGTTTAACGTTCCGAAATCATGACATTGCTACAAGCCATGCTAACGAGAAATGCTCCATCAAGGCGATCAAGATTACGACTGAAAATAGCGCACGCATTGTTGCTGCTCTGCCATTCAAGCTGAAGGACTCTGTGTACTCCGTTTACATTTTGCAAATGTATAATTTTTTTTCTTCCTTTTGGTTAATCTCACCCCGTGACATTTTGGTGGAGGTGCTCTAGTGGAGAGACGATCTAGCGGAGAGGTCTGGAAATTTTGACCACTTGATGTTCTTTAATGTGCACTGATATCGCACAGTATATGGGTCTCTTTTCACCTCAATCGAAATGACAACCCCCATAGCTGAGATTGAACTCGCTAAACCACTGTGGCAGACGAATCGGATGAAATATGAGTACACTAAAGCAACGAAGGGCAGTTTGGCACACCGTACGAAAAATGCAGGAATCAAGATGCAAGCATCGCCACTAAAGCTACATTTACAGCTCCAACTGGTTCAGAATAAGATGATAACCACAAAGATTTCTGTCATATTTTAATCAATAATTTCTTTGTACAAAACATTTTTGAAATGAATATCTTACATGCCCCATTTATTTTTTTGTATTCACAAGACATGTATGAAACTTCGGTGTGTGTTGCAAAAGTTATGCCTACTCAGACATATATGTTGAAGCATAGTAGTCACAACAGATAACAGCAGCAGCAATGTACATGCTTTGTTTGCTTACATCTGGTATAGCAATAAGTTTGCACAAAAATGAAGATTTTTTTTAGCGGAAAGGGGGCAATGATAGAGTGCTTGCCATGTGACGAGTTACCAGATCAGTGCATGAAAGGCATTTAATCATAGCAACGCTGCAAAAAAAGAGGAGCACACAATAAAAATACATAGCCTCAACCAACCTACAGTTGTAAAGTAAAATCCTGAGCAATCCCTCACCCCCCCCCCTCCCCGATGAAAGAAAATGAGGCAAGATTCAGAAGGGAAGCCCTTGCACAGTCACAGATCAAAATTTAATGTGGCATTGGCAGAAGAGCTGCTAAGAACAAGCGATGCGAACCCATGCTTCTACTGAAATGATTCATTGAATACGACACACTCAATAAAAGTTCTTATTCACCGTTGATGGGTGAATCAAAAGTAAAACTGGCAGAAGGAAAAAGGCGGGAAAACTCGTTTGGGTAGGTGCGCTTGCTCGGGATATTACGGCAAATATACTGGTACAAACTGCAAGGCATTCTAAGGCCTGGCAGTTTTGAGCTAACTGGCCACACTGCACAAGCCTTCTCACCTGTTCCTGTTGCAGCACATGCATAGATATCCCTGCCTAAGAGTGCCATCGGTATGGTTGATGACTGTATCGGTGTCGGGTAGACAAAGTTCATGGCAGTCAGTGCCTGGAATGATTGACAAGGAAGATGCAGTCATTGGACCAAAGGAGTATAATTTCCACATAGAGGTTCTGTATCTTGAGTACAAAAAGAAAACACTTGAACACCTCAAAAGACACCTTAGCATGACCAAAATCTTTGTCCTTGTCCTTTTCATAAGCATTTTTGTTCTTCTGGTTCAAGCTTTTGAAGATGCTCAAACTAAGCCCATCTTCTGGTGTCATTATGGATGACCAGCCTCTTTCTGACTTGCTATCTTCAAGTCTGAATTAAAGTTGCACTTAAATTCTACAAGGCCATACCTTAAATTAAACTCTGTCCAGCTTCAGCTTTGAGACTTTCAATTTATGTACCTTAAAAAAAAAAGCTGCTTCATAAGTGAATTATGATTACTGATAAGACAGCGAGATATTTTAAAGATTCCCTTATAACACAAAATTTCCTTATTATTTGCAAGGTGCTAATGTGCATTACAAATATGATACATTGCAGTCCAAAGCACTGCTATTGCAGTACCTAAAAAAATACTCTTTCAATCTATTCAATGATCAGTAAATTATATACCTTCAGTAATGGTCTGGACAAATTCATCTGCTGAAACGAGGTGTCTTCGTCACCAAAAAATGCCTGCGTCACGTCTTCCGGTTCATCTTCCTCATTCTGAAAAAGCAGTAACAACCCACCCCAAACAGGAACATCAAAAGTTCGTAACTATGACTGCATCACAATTCAGAGTTTCCGAGCATGGCCTGCAGTTCACACGCAGAGAAGCTTGAATGCACCAAAAGCTTGATTTACGCATCGCACGAGGGTTGAAGAATTATAACAAAATCATGATAGCAAGTCATGGTACTCGCATAAATGGTTTTAGTAAAGAGAACACTAGAAAGACATTGGCATGCAATCCATATGTCCACCCAATCTCACACACATGCTTCCTTGCTTCCGAACTTAAGTTAGATGCCACAGGACTCTGTGCTACAATCCACATTATTGCACAGCAATCTATGTCACCACTGCTAATTTTGCGAATTATATTGCATGTATAACTCTTAAACTGACACTTCTACTCATTCTTTACAATATATTAAAAAAGTGATCTACTTACTTCTGACTGGAGTTCCAACAAACATTTACAAAACCTGCCTACTGATCAAATGGCTTTTCTAAAGATACACCCCAGATTAAGAAGCACACCAATCTGAGTACATACCTCAACCCCTTCTACAGTGATAGCTTTCTGCTTTGCTCGGGGATCTTTTCCTTTCTTCTTTTTGGTCCTCAAGGTGTCTGGTAACAAATTAAAAATACATTTTAGAAATGCTGACTTCAATCAGCATTACCAGTACAGCTCTCTCCAGTTAGCCGTAAAAACATTCAGCTTTGCAGGTGTGTTTATGAGTCATCATTGTTAGTGCCATACGGCAGCAATTTAGTGCACAAGCACACAGTCTGCCATCTAACAGTCTTAGAAACCATGGCAGAAAAGCATAACAAAAATGGAATGTTGATCAAAATATCAGGTCCACAGACGGTGAGCCTGAGAAATGCACCACGGAAATAAAATGCAGGATTTATCGAACCATGGATAAAATTGTTAATTTTCCAAGAACAAGAGCTGAATCCACATCTCTGCATTACGAGTGCAATGATATCGACTCAGCAGCATCGGCGCCTTAGGGCAACATTTCAAGGTTTATATTAGGCAACTGCCTGCACGTAAGTTTAACTGGGGTCAGAACAACGTTAGATCCCCCCACCACGGCCACATTTATTGAAAATATATAAATACCCCAGAAAACACGTGGGAGAAGAGCCACCGTTGTAGCCCAGTCAGTGAGGAAATCAACAGGATGCACAAAATATAGGTTTGGTTGGAGTTTGTCTTTATACATCCCCTGCCATTTTCCTTTTCCATGCGATTATGTTTACAAATAAAACCAAAAATTTGCCCTTATCATTTCCCTGAACTTTTTATTTTGATCTAGTTGTGACCTCAGAAAAGAGATTGAAAAGCTCAGTTTCTCTTCTACTCATACAGAAGTGGAAAGCGTCTTTCCGATTCACCTATGGGACATAGATGTTTGAGGCTTGTAACCTCTGACAGCTATGAATAATCTCACCGTCGCTTTGGCAGGCTTATGAAGTAAACAGGTAAGAGTTGTTGGGGAGCCCGTGCGCCCAGTCACCCTTTCCCTTTTATGGCGGCGTAACAGCCTAGTCGCAAGGACATGTCTGTCCCTTTAGGTACAGGTCAATAAAGCCTCTTGCGAAGGAATGGAACACTCCCGCGGCCAGCGCTCCCCCTTTCCCGGCGCACAGAACGGGTTTCACTCCCTCAGCGAAGGAACAAACCTTCGTCAGAGAGAGGGAAACCGGGTCAGTGAACAAAACTAGCGTGCGGACAGTTGCACACTCTCTCTGACACCGGCCTAGGAAGGAGGAGGTCTAACCCGCAACCCCCTACGAGCCGAGGACGACAACGACCGAGGAGTAAGCGTCAACACCTTTGTTCTCGGTCTCTCTATGCGCCATTTATGCGCTATTGCTAACATATAGCAATAAAGTGTCGTTTTGTTGACCTAGC
The DNA here is from genome assembly GCF_043290135.1 of Rhipicephalus microplus. Lineage (NCBI taxonomy): Eukaryota > Metazoa > Arthropoda > Arachnida > Ixodida > Ixodidae > Rhipicephalus > Rhipicephalus microplus. The sequence goes on from NW_027464591.1 coordinate 6,194,028, forward strand.
CTGTGGCCTTATTCACCCGAACCCTTGTAGCTGCAATGAAATGTTAATTGTGCACGGTAAGACTGTGTGCGGCTGGAACATTAGCAACAGGCTTCTGCGTCAGCTGTACATAGGACGGACCCCCTACAAAGTAACACTACAGGTAGCGAATGTATTAGTAGCCACTGTAGCTTGTCGATTCGTCAAAGGAAAACAAAGCTGATGTGCAAGTTGAAAGTACAGGCTCAATACGCAAGGTAAGGAATGGGCCTTGAAGATTATGTTCACTAAAATTAAGTGCACCATCTAGCTTGTGAACAGGGGAGCAGTACTGCTGGGTACACTAACCACCAGGCAAACTGGAAGTGAAGGTTGAGTGCATAAATGAAGAGAGAAAAATTTAAGTGCTACTGATGACACGGACACTTCGTAGTGCCTTTTTCTGCATTTCATTCAGAAGTGCTTCGAAGAACTCCTAATTTCTACTCAGCTATGTTTTCAGGATTGTAATAGGGAAGCTGTATAACATGCTACACAAACAGTTAGGATGGCTGGTGTGGTAATGTGATAACTGTATCTTGAAGGATTCGTGGATTGTGCATGAACAAAATAAGTAGTCGAGTCATCTGTGTGTGCGGGAAATTAATTATGAAGTGCCCCCTAGCAGTCATACTAAACACAGCTGTAAAGATGGAAGCCGATCAGTCGTAATCAGGAGCAGTCAGTAATACGGGACCAGCACTAAAAGAATCCCAGTTACGACATGAAAAGTGGCCAGCATATACATAGGTAATGACTATAATATTAACATACTGACACAGCAGCTATTCAAAGTGGCAAAAAAGTCAACATATTGAAACTAACCTTTCACAAGTTTTTCCTCTTCCTCTTCTTTTCCATTAATTTGTGAGGCCATATTATCTTTGACATTCTTTGACTGGAAATGCAAACATTGCAAACAATTGAGGGCATGAAACAGGACACTACCTAAACAGACACATCTCCAACGTAAAGAGGAAGAAAGGGGGCTTCACTTTATAGCAAACAAAAAAACAAGGATGACAAGCAACACGTACATGAGTTATATGAATTACCGACATGCTTAAGCAGATGCTTTTTCAAGGAAAGGGCATGCCATGACACATTTTCCCCCAAAAAAAGTTTATAATCAGTGGGACAACCATCTTTACTACAAACCATAGGTCGGCGAACTCCTTCATGAGCCGACTCGGACCAAGCCTTGAGTCTGAGTGAGTCCGGGTAAGTAATATTTTGGTGAGTTTGAGTCCGAGTTAGTCCGGCTGAAGAAAATTTTCGTGAGTGTGATTCCGAGTGAGTCCAGCTCAGAAATATTTTGCCGAGTCTGAGTCCAAGTGAGTACTGAGCCTCCTATACCTCTCTGACTATGGACATTTCACACCTGACCTTCCATAGACCTCCTTAAGCCTCCTACCTCTTCGACCGTGGTCCTTCCACCCCTTACCCTACCTACTAGACCTCTTAAACCTCCTACTCTCGGACCATCTACCTTTCACACTTGGTCCTGACCTCTGACTACTGACCTTCGCAGACTAGACCTAGACTCCAGGTGGCAGGCACAATATTAGTTACATCGAGCAACGCCAGGTCAGGGACGATGAAGAACCTTCTCCCTCACACTTAGGTCAAATCACTGGCTCCTAATTAGCTACTGTGTCCCAACAGCAGTGCCACTGGGGCCGCCCACAGGCAGCGACAAACACGTATAATCACCACGTCCCACGATGAGTATTCAGCGCGAAATATATTTCATGAGTAAGTCTAAATAAGCTCCACAAGTTTTGCCTACCTATGTTTCGAACTATACTTTAATGCAATATATGAATTGGTATTATTCCTCCGCAGTCTCACATCTTTTATTTTTGCCACATGACGCAACTTTACAGTGACGAAGATTACCTAGATCAAGAAAAAGCCGCAGCCCATGAGAAAGACACAGATAACACTTGTCCCTTGTGTGTCTTTCTCGTGTGCTGTCTTTTTCTTGCGCTAAGCGATTCTTGTCAATTTGCATCAACTAAGCCTTCAAAAAGTCCCTTTAAGACAAATTGACACAACTTAGCGAAAACACCACTGAAAGAAATCACACATTTACAGCCCCAACATGTAGGCCAAGTCACCGTATTCATAATTCCAAAAATAATAAATTACAGATACTGACATGTTACGGACAATATGCTGTAATATAAAATGAACCATTATATTTGTTACAAATTTATACACTGATTATTATTACGCCGTGGGGCTTTCTAGTGAAAGAAAACGACACTTTAACGCTGCCATATAGAGGAAAACACTGATGTTATCATCCAACATGATGACGGACACCTCGCTAGAAATATTTTGTATTATGCTAGTCATACTTTTTATTTTAATGTTTTTTTATGGGGCTGTCAACTAGAAATGCTGTTTCACACACAGCTTTGTTTTTTAAGGTCTTTTCTTTCTGCATGACATAAAAAGATAAACTTGATTTGATACTACAATGTTATGTATGCTATTGAGGCATACACACAAAAGTTATGCAGATGTGAAAAATAGATGCCAGCCTATTTTTAAAAATTCCACACCTTCAAGGCCCTATAAATGACAATGTGCATGTAAGGCATTTCATACTCAGCCGCAAGGCGATTCTTGTGTAAACGTGTCTTCTACATCCCTTCATAGGTTTTAAAACATCTATACTAAGTGTGTGATGGCTTGGCGAGATGTTCTAGTTTTCTTTGTATCTGCCTTGTTTATTTGTCATCTGAACAGATCCTGCTCGCTGTATATTAATGTACATCGGTGCTTCACACACCAGAACCATAATATGTATGACTGCACTCGACATAAAATTTTAGTAACTGTGGTTTCTTGAGATGCACCAGTACCTGTGTTACATCGGCCCTTTTGATCGCTATTAGGACTGATCAGGATCAGAGTTCTTTATCACAATCAACAATCATTGCTGCTACACGGTACCAATTTGGATCAAGTTTGGCACAGACGTCCATCAGGTTGTGATCTGGATCATCTTGATCGGGCATGATCACGACTAAAAGTTACCGTGCAGTAACATCTGATCCGGATCAAGCCCGATTGGGGTCATCTCTTATCCCAATAGACAGTGCCTGTGTGACACAGGTATAAATCTATAAGTACAGAGATGCCATGGCCTGGAGCGGGTCTAGCATCCTCAAGCTTAGCAGTGAAACATCTTAGCTGCACAGCTACAATGATGGGTATCGAATTGAATAGAAATATATTTCCAAATTCTAAAACAGATCTACAAAGGCCACCATGCAGCATTACATTCGAAGCCTCACAGAGTGTGTACTTTATGCCACAGCTACATAGATATGCCGAAAATTCTTGTTTACTTACATTATTTATAAAACACAGTTATAGCTATTATTTCATCAAGCTACCTACTTAATCGCTGAATGTGCTACACCAAAATTTACGTAAGTGATTTTCGAAGCTTAATTTGTCGGGAATCGTGTACACAATTCTCTACAAATGAAGTCAAGGCTTTCCTGCTTGCTTTTTTAAAACAAAAATATTACTTCCTACGGTGACTGCCATCAAATAGGCTACACCACCAGTACAATCTAAAGGCATTATTTCTCCAAGTTTTCCTTTTTTTCTTTAAACCAAAAGTCATTGCACTAGCGACGGGTTATGAAGAGCAAGAAATAACACTGATCCGCTGGGTCGCATTGGCGCCTTCTTTCGGCAGGAGTCGCTTTCCTGCATGATGGGGTGCCTCAGCTGGCAAAATGATAAACCTATGCACAACTATGCTACCTAAAGGTAGCATATACAGTAACTCTAGATGAAGGCTCTTACTGGCGCCCTCTGGTGAACCGAGCTCACTGTTACAAATACACCGGCAGTAACGTGCAGAACGCGCTACCACTTTGACAGTGCTCTCTCTTTTTGGCTGGCATCTTTCAAAGGGACACTTGACACGTACTTCACAGCCACTGGAGGCGTCCGTCAGAGACGCTGTGCACATTTAAACAGCGGGGCTGCACCTTCATCCTTGAGCACCTTGGCGCTGATAAAAGGCCGGTGCATGTGGCATCGGCTGCTTTCTCGTACACATTTTGTACATACATTGTAAATTAACTGTTTTTTCCCTCTGCCGATCGGCAACATCAGCTGCGCTGCCACTGGAAGGCAGCACTCACAAGCAACGAGCTGGCCGACCAGCTTTGGGCCGTCCGGCAAGCTGAAGATGCCGCCCGGGTGCAAGGACTTCGAGCGGTCACCTGAGGCACCACCATCATAATCAACAGAGAGTGGGAAGGGACAGGGGTTATTCCCCTCTTCCCCCACCTTGCCCGGTAAAACTGCCAGACATTAAATATTGTCTATTCATTCATTCATTCTGGCTGCCTTTTGCCTGTCCACAGCCTGGATACTCCCTGCCCAGTCCGTTGGCCCTCACGTTACGCTACCCAGAGACCGTGGGGCCTCTCGTAACATCACTGAATATCTCATACCAACAGAAAAGTACCTTTGTCCCCCTCAAGATTACCAGATAAACTATTGTAATTACAAAAATGCTCATACCTTGCGTTTCTCTATCGCCCTTGATATTTTCTCATCTATCTTCACTGTCTTTTTCTTCTTGACAAGCTTTGTCAGATCACTCCATGTGTCGTGAAAATATTCGGCTGCAGAGTCCACAAAATGAAAGTCCGACGAGAAGGCACACTACAAAATAGGGACAGAACGGGTTTTAACATAAGCACACTTCAATACATTTTAGCAAGCTCTGCAGCAAAAGCACTTCTTTTTCTTGGGATAGGATGGCTTCATAGGATAATAGTAAAGATAAAAACTAAATCAATTCAAATGCAGAAAAAAAATCTAATTTCCACTAGTCCCCACACAGCGAGGAGTGTCAGGGTGCACACAATAGTCTGCGTACAATTCAGCATGCACTGGTTGTAAAATAATAACATGTGGCTGTGCTACACACTACTGGTACCTTAATATGTAATTCGCAACCCAGTCTGGCGCACACGACTGGTGTTGAAAATCAGAGGCAATGCATCCCCTGTAGGTAACCTGGCAACATATGTCACTTTCCGAGAAACAAGGCCGATCGCAAGTCAAGGAAACAGTAATGCACTCTGCGCTCATTGCAGAGTGCATTGCTGGTGCTATGCGCAGCACGCCCGTGAAACTTCAATCCCTCGAAAGCTCGAGAATATTCAGCCTCAAAATCCGGCCCTCCAACAACACATATGAATCGCAAGTTCAATCAGGACAGGTGCGCAAACGCACAGGGTGCATCCGTCGATCTAAATGTCTACACAACGTGAAATTGCGAGCGCACGTTTGAGAACACCTCATGCCACTGCGCTTCAAGTTTCTACACTAACTGTGAACGAAGTTGCCTAAAAAAATGCACCACTAAACTTTCTGGAACAAGGTTCTGGTATCAACCAACGGATAAGACATCGTAGCGCCGGCTTCAGTACACAAGAAAAGACAGCATTCACTATGAATCACATGTATATGATGAAACTGTCACGGACGGCACTTCTTTGCGAAATCGACAGCGAGAAAACACCACGTAGCAGCGGCATCTTCAGTTGCGAAGATTGAAAAAACCTGCCCATCACCGACATGTTCTTGAGGCACAATGGCAGATTTGGAAGTCTAATTACCTCATCTTCACTGTCACTTTTGTCGGACACATCAAGTTCCTCAGCCATGTTGAACGACACACACATGCAACCACACCACGCGCACACGTGCGCTGTGCAATGCAATCACAGAACGTTTGCACCGTCGAATAAGTGATGGCGCTACCATCACAGTTGCGAAATTTCCCTAGAAAACTCTAGGTACGTGCCTAGGACATAGAGAAAGAAAAGGTCGAGATCTCGCACGCACGCGCGCGCGCACCCGAACCGATCATTAGAACGATCTGTGTTGCTTGCGTTCGGTACACTGGATTATTTCGCCGATATTGCCGCGCTTCGGTGACCACAGCCAGGAACACGATGCCACGGGAGATGATTACGCTTCAGCTGGGCCAATGCGGCAACCAAAGTAAGTCGGTAGCGTCCGCTGCATTGAGTCCGACGCTTGTCCGCTTCTGGCGAAAATAACGTGTGCTCCAAACACTTTCAAATTATTGAAGCAAATTCCGGCTTTATGAAAGCTTAATCTTTAGGCTGTTGCCATATTTCCGCTATCTCAAAACATGCATGCATACCAATTCCTTAACGCAGTGGAAGTGATTTCAATCGAACGTTACCCTTTGTATTTCAGTTGGCTTCGAATTTTGGAAGAAGCTATGCGCCGAGCACGGCATCAGCCCAGGTACCGTTTATTTTTATTCTCCCGTTTTTTGTTATCTTGTGTAAGAATCTAACATCGTCTTACCGCGTTTAGAGGGTGTCCTGGAAAGCTTCGCAACTGACGGCATCGACAGGAAGGACGTCTTCTTTTACCAGGTACATCTATCTTAGTCGTGCAGCATCTTTGATCGTCCGAACTGTCCTGTTTCGTCGTTTTCTAAATGAATGAATAATTCTCGCAGGCCGACGATCAACACTACATCCCTCGAGCGGTACTCCTAGACTTGGAACCTCGAGTGATCAACACGATCATGAACTCTCCGTACGCAAAACTGTACAACCAGGAAAACGTCTACCTCTCGCAATCTGGAGGCGGTGCTGGAAACAATTGGGCCGTCGGTTACTCGCAGGTACTTACGTTCATATGCTTGTAAAAAAAATTCTGCCGCGGTTTCGTGTAGCGTTGACTCTTTCGACGTTGTTTATTCGTGCTTTGTCAGCCCTGATTGGCGGCTGTTAGCAGAGATAAATGATAGAAGTGCCGTTTGGTCTGTCCAATGCATCCTACAAAATTGATATATGTAGCTTGAGCCCTTCGACCACTATAAATTCAATGTTAAGTGTGCGGACACTCACACGAGACAGTGGAAATTAACAGCTTGCGTTGTCTCTTTCCCGTGTATGCATCCGCTCAACTAAGAAGTGTGACAGTTTGGGCTAGTTGGTATCACGTGACGATAGTTATAGTGCGAGAACAGAACGACAACACAGAAGGTGCCCTCGACAACACAGAGGGTAGCGCTCGTGTCCTTCTTGTCTCTGTGTCGTTGTGTTCTCACGCTATAACTATCGCTCAACTAACTTTTACATTGTGAACCCTTGCTGTTTGTCACAGCTGTTTTTTATGATCAATATTGATTGACTTCTGTAACGTCAGTCTAGGGAGCCTCAATGCAGATTTTTATACTACCTGTTCATTGGTTGACGTTATTTATAGGGCAAGCTAATCAATGTACTTTGTACATTGTAATGCTCATGATGCATTTGCAATACCACGTGACTGCTGTTGGTTCTGCTAGTTGTGTGAGAGACATCCTCTGAACACCTGGTTGCATTGTGGCTTCAGAATAGCCCTGTTGCACTCGTCTCAGTTCGTGAAAAAGCAAGCGAAGTGCTTTTGGTGCCCTATGGCCCACCACTATGGCTTCTGGAAACTATATGGAATAACTTCATTTTCCATTTGTGTGTCTGTAAATTGGGTTCAGCGCAAATCGTCATCCAGCGCGTTAAGTTGCACCTCACGCAATCAGCCTCACCGACACTGTCAGCATACTAGAAGATAGTGGCGTTGTTATTGTCAATGGTAACCAGATTAGATTGCTCGAGGCAGTGATAAGTTAGAATGAGCAGGGTTTCATTTCCTCCCTTCCTACCAGTGCTGCCAGAGTGCCATCACCCACCATTGTGCACTACTTTAAACATCTTTTTCGAGTGAATTTTCACTCCAAGTCAATGCACTTCCTTTCTGATTGATCTTTTGAATGATGGTGTCCTTTCTTTTTCTTCTCAACCAAGGGTGAACGTCTTCATGAGGACGTTTTTGACATCATAGACAGGGAAGCCGACGGCAGTGACTCCCTAGAGGGCTTTGTGCTTTGCCACTCAATCGCTGGTGGCACGGGCTCTGGGATGGGCTCGTACATTCTTGAACACCTAAACGACAGGTGTGTTGTTGTCACCTTTTCAGTATTCATGAGCATTGCTTAATTTCTTAATTACAACAAAGATATTCTATTTTTGCTCATCATTAACAACATGAACAAATGGATGTTAAAAACATCAGGAAACACAGAAAAGTTTAATGCTTAATTGTTATATGAAAGCATTGTCATGCAAATATTACCAATTACGCTTACCAATTACGTATTTATGAAATGTATTTGCGATGTTGCTGGGTGGTGCATTTAATTCATTTATGGCAGAACACCTCAAGAAAGGACAAAATGCCGTATAAAAAAACACATGCATGCACCGATTAAAAACTGCAGCTTTATTTCTGATTATAAGCCAGTATATACAAGAAAATGTGCAGTGACTGCCTAAGAGATGCGGGAGCTGTGAGCAATTACCAAGTGGCCCAGCCTAGCACACTTACGCCCAACCACCGGGATGTGTTCCAGGTTCCCAAAGAAGTTGATCCAAACATACTCGGTGTTCCCGAATCAGGACGAAATGAGCGACGTGGTGGTCCAGCCCTACAACTCCCTGCTCACACTGCACAGGCTCACGGAAAATGCAGACTCTGTTGTCGTCCTCGACAACGCTGCTCTCAACCAGATTGCGGTTGACCGGCTGCACATTGAAAACCCGTCTTTTGCACACATTAACACGCTGGTGAGTGCCCTTTAGGACATCACATAAATTAGACTTCTTCGTTTTCTCGAAGTCTTCCTTGTTCCCTGCATAATCTGTCCAATAGAGAATAAAGCAGACTTCCATTAGCTGAAAACGAGGTGCTAACTCAGCTTTTTTATTCTCTAATCATCAATAGATAATGAGAACTATGCTTCTATTTTGCTGTATGTGTGTGACTAGTCTGTTGATAAATATTGCTTCACTACATTGTTATGTCTATATTTTGTAGAAACGGAAATGGGGCTGGGGCAACAGAAACTATTTTTGTTATGTATGAAGATAAAGTGATAAATTTGGCATGCAGATAGTATTTGCTGTGCTGATATAACTAAAATCTGTTTCGAGCTATCTGTTGTAGTTTACAATATTTAGTGGACTCTCATTGTCATCCCAAAATTAACTTTGGCCGCGAGGATGATTCGCGGTCAGAGTTCGCGATCAGTTTCCGCTAGACCACTCGTGACCATATCTGACTGGTTGAAGTATGTGCTAATTCTTTCAAAATTAACAAGTGCACTATGTTTGTGCTTGAATTTATTTCTTCTTTTTTTTAAATATATATACTGGGCGTGTTAGGACTGTGACACAATATTTTGTGTGCGCTCGTTTGCACTCCCCCTTCTCGGGGCCTCAAAATCGCGAAAAAAAATGCACAAATTATGCGAGTAAATACGGTATTGTATATTTACATGGACACAATCACAACCATGTCTCATAGAATAAAGCGTGGAATACTTAGTTACTGCAAGAATTGTTCCATAAAGCTTTCAGCATCTTAGCAATGCATTCTCCTCGATCATTTGTCATAAGTTGCCACCTCTGAATGTGTGTGAAAGCTTTGGATGAGATCATGTTAGCGATTCAAAAGCATCATTTACTCGTAATTTTTTTAATTTGTGTGAATATGCACTGTACCTCAAGTGTAGTGGGAAAATGTACATCTCACATTTGCTCTAGCTAAGCTGTGTCACTTGTTGGGCATAACTACAAAAACATCCTGTTTTTCCTTGCCTTCCGAGCCATGGGAGGATGTTGAACTTCTTGGTAATTTCTGCGGTATTACTAGGACCAATTTTTTTAATAAGTGTGTGAATATTTGAAATTTCGAATATTTTTCAATAGTGTTTGCTATTGGGTTCGACTCACACTGGTATTTTCACTATTTGAACTATCCAAAGGCAAATGCAGTTAACGTCCAATTAAAAGTGATCCCTTCAGATCTTCAGGTATGCTTTGCCTTGTCACATACACGTACTGCGGCAAAGCTGCTCTTTCAGGCGCTGCTACGGTTACAAAAGTATTGACTAAAAAAAAATACTTGTTCCAGCATGGAGATGACAGATGTGGCAAAGGGGGGGCTCAATGAATACTGTTTTGGACCTGAAATTTTGGAAGGAAGTCCGAAACATCGGATGCCGAAGATTTGGAACTTCTCACTCAAAGGGAGCACAACCTTGTATGTCACATCAGTTTAGCTTCCACAGAAGTTGAGAGGGGAGGAGAAGCTGAGGAAATAGTGTCTTTGCCTTTCACATGCAAAGTGTTGTCAACAGCACTTTCGTTGCTCGAAATCGTGTAGATAAGTACAATTCGGCCTCTGCATTGTCTCATTATTTATAAGACCTTGCGAGCGCTTCTTCAACCTAGTGAAAAGGAGCACTTTCATGTTGCTGTCAAATGAGAATATGCGTAAGAATCCTCTCCAACTTTGTTTTTTTTTTTTCTGCAATTTCGTTTCGAAGTATGTAAGCAGAAAATATTTTTGGCAGAAATTCTCAAAAAAATATTTTATTCGATTTGCACTCGCACTTATTTATTCATATTCCCTTTGCACCCAAAATATTGCTATTCACACAGCTCTACTTTATTTGTATCTTCAGAAAACCTACTCGTGCAAAAATCTGAAATCTCAGTATTAGCATCTACATCTACAGGCATCTGCAATGTGCATGTATGCATAAGTGTCTTCGAACATTCCTAAAATTATCATGCTTCAAAACACTATAAATTTCAGCAGTAAGTTGCATGAACCAGTTTTATTTTATATATATTGCCTGCTAGGTCTCAGGAATGAAAATAGACAGTTCTGTGAGAACCAATTTGGAAATGATGCGTGGGAGCTAAAATATGATTTGGCAGTTTCATATACACATAGTTATGCTTCTTGACCTCTCTATGTTTTTAATGTTCTATTGGGGCGGGGTAGGGGAAGTTTGCTGAAAAGTGGAGGGGAACCTTTCTTAATGTGAGGTTTTTGCAGCTGGTTGTCCTTGTACAGTTGGTTCAAAGGAGATACACTCTTCTCTGCTTATCGCTTTGGCTGCAGGTGTCGACAATCATGTCTGTGAGCACGGCCACCCTGCGGTATCCCAGCTACATGAACAACAACCTAATCGGTCTCGTGGCACCCCTGATTCCAACGCCGAAGCTTCACTTCCTGATGACGGGCTATACGCCTCTCACGACTGACCACGAGGTGAGAGTGCGCCGCTCACCATTGTCTGTAGACGAAGTGCCTTTTGTCTCAACATGCTTGTTGTGTTTGCATTTCCAGCAGCATCGCATGTTGCTACAGCTTTCTGCAGCGAAACTTTTGACCTTGTAAAAAGCTTAGTTTTGGACATTAGATGCGGCCTCCATGCGTGCTTAGCTTCCATTTCATGTAAAGGGAGCACTAACTGCCCATTCAGAGAGGAGTACAAAAAGTAATTCATTAATGCAATAGAAATGTGGTTGTTTATTTACAGATAATTTTTTTGTGCATGGTTGTCATTTGCATGTGCTTCTTTACAACAGAATCTACATGTTCAGAATGAAATGTAGAACGTCATTGGAGCCACCCAAGGTTTGCTGAAAGGCGGATGTTGCGGGAGCACATATGACTCCCCATGAGTTATAATTTGGCCCAGATCCATCATGGTGGTAGTATCACTGCATTTGAGAGTACCCGATACCTCACTACACTTAAGTAAGCTCAAAATGAAAAGGCCACAGCTAATGACCTGTCGTCTGCATACGTTGTTTTTTGCCCCAACTCGCATCACTTACGCATACCGTTAGAGTCGCTGCTAAGTGTAATATGTTGATGGCACCTACATGGTACACGGGGTTAACAGAAAGCTTGCAGCATTTTGCAAGCCCAACTGGTCTCATTATAATGAATCTAACTTTCTTCGCAAGTATCTAACTTAAGATTGCCACGTGTCCTCTTGCAAGGGCCACACTCCATTTCATAGTTGTTGTTTCTTAGATGCAGCCGTTGCACAAAGTGGGTTGCTTGTGTTCAGGCTGTCAGATTGCTCGCGATTCCTTAAATCTCTGCACCAAAAGAGCAAGCGTGACTGTCTCGCTTTTTCCAATTGGTTCCTATGATTTCCTCTCTGTGTTGGTACTATGCTTAGGTATGTTTTGTCAGCACTGAAATTGTGGCTAGTTACAAGCTTCGCTGCTCAGAGTACACTGCACCATAGCCTCTACCTTGAACAGAGCAATTTACAGTGCCCCACACTGTTCCAGCTGTGTTTCACAAAGATATAACTGGCCGTACCAACTCTATAGTAGTAGTACCTCCCAACCCCATGCCTTCCTTTTATTAGATACTGGTTTTCATTAAGGTTGCATCTAAAAACAATAAAGAAAAACTGGCCCTCAAGATTCTTTTTATTCATTCAAGTCTAACGCTATTGGGTGACTCTCAACTCCATTTTTCTTTTTTTTTTTTTTTCTATTTCGCACTGAAAAGCTAGCTGTATAGCCTCTAGTTGAGAACATATAAAAGCTTGTTTGATTGAATAACTCGAGCAGTTGAAATGTTTCATTCAGAAGTCAAAACTTGGTGATGTTTTGTCAGTGTCTTCTTGTTAACAGTTAACATTCGCTTTACTGCACCTTGTGCAGGCGCCCAGTGTACGCAAGACAACTGTGCTCGATGTGATGAGGCGGCTGCTGCAGCCGAAAAACATGATGGTATCTATCGGTCATGACCGTACGGCCAGCCATTGCTACATCAGCATCCTCAACATCATCCAGGGCGAGGTGGATCCAACACAGGTGAGTCCATGGCGCAAGAGAAAGGACAGTTAATGCGACAATCACATTTTGATGAAGGTGAAATGCCAGAGGCCCATGTACTGTGCTGTGTCAATACTTGTCGAAGGACCCCAGGTGTTCAAAATTATCTGGAGCCCACCACTAGGCATCTGTCATAGCCTGAGTCACATCCGAGACATTAGCAACCAACCAGTCCACCTGTGTCCTCATGTGCACAAGTACATATTGTTACCTTTGCTCAGTTTGCTGAAAAACTTTAAGGAGAATTAACATATGATGAACTAGAAAAGCCTCATTCTATAACCAGTGTCCCGGCAAGAAAACTTATGAAAGGCAACAGCTGTTACACTGAAAGTGGCAAGTTTCCTTCTTGTCTTACTGAGCCTGAGTCTCGCTGTAAGGGAGTCTGGCAGCAAAAAGTTTTTGCAGGTCTGAATCCGAGCGACACTTGAGGGTAAAGCATACATCTTGAGTGAATCTGAGTGAGGTTCACTTTTTTGTTGGCTAATTACAACATTTCAATACCTGCCGAAATCCGGGAGACTCCTGGATGTCGACCAGCTCTTATGTTTGTACAGTTGTCAGGAATCTCCCCTGAAATTGAAATTTCCGGGCATGATCCGGCCACATCGAAAAACATGCAGTCCAATCTGATCCAGGCTTTTTGCGAACCCAACGAATTTGATTGTGCACGAATTTAAAGGACCTTCATATAAACATACAGTAGAATCTCAGTGATGCAAAACTGGCTGATTCGAATTCGTGAAATTCCCCTGCAAAATTTCACTCTGTCTGTTGGGCTGAAATTAAAATGTTACACTTTTCCTCATCACGACGTGTCGTATGAATTTTAGTACCGAAACCGTCGAACGAAGGTCAAGAGCAGCATACTCGAAGTTTCAGAAGGACGTGCGCTGCCAACCGACGCTCTGTCTGAACTGTGGTTATCGCTTGTCACAACCACTGTGGATGAAACCAACGTCGCTCTTGGCACGATAATGTATGATGACAACGTAACTCACAGAACTCTTAAAGTGCACGCGTCCAATACCTGACCAGTCAAAGCGATGTTGCTTTCTACAAATGCTGTGGAAAGCAGATGGGACCATAGACTACAGCAGATGCAACCATAGATAGCAAAAAATGCATTGATTTTGAAGGCACGCTCACAGCTAGCGCATGCAGATTGAAAAGAGAACTCCTGTTTTCCGCAAACGCCACGTGTGATACCATGGCCGCGGCAATGCGATTATCTATAGCGACTACTGGCTGAGGGCACACGACTAATGCAGCAGTAGACTAAAGGCAGTAAAGATGTAAAAAAAGGCTGAAGCGTGTTGGCATTCCTGTCCAAAGTTCAGTTTTCAGTTGGGCTCAAGTGAAGCTTCAACCCGTGCTTTTGCCGCAGCCGGCTGCACCATCCTGTTCATTCATATGTATTCCAGAAGACAGAAATAAATTTTGCTAATTGATTTGATGACGCAAAATTTTGGGAGATACAAATATTCAAGCGCCCTTTTTCAGACTCGCACCTTCTATTGTAGTTGCGAAACCCTACCTTGTTGTGTTCAGCCGCTCCAAGCCATTATAAGACAGCAACGCCAAAGTTTATAGACCCCTCCCACTCGTTTTTGCGTGATACTTTTTCATTTTGGTGTAAAAAAGGGGGAGGGGAATAAATTGTGCGACCCCCCCTCTTGTTGCAGAAATCTCCTCGATCCCAATTCTCAAACTTGGTAGGTATGCATTTCTCGTGTAAAAAAGAAAAGAAAAATGCGCGACTCAAATGTTTTATTACTGTACTTTGAAGGAAAGGTAGAATTTCTTGTAGCACACCGAATTGCCGATGTCGCCGGCTTCATTATATGGTTCACTAACTGTAAGTGTGCCTTGCTGATACGGTATGTACTGAGTGTGGCAGGACGTCCGTGCAGGTACACAAGAGTCTACAAAAGATCCGTGAGCGCAAGCTGGTGCAGTTCATTCCCTGGGGCCCTGCCAGCATCCAGGTGGCGCTGTCCCGCAAGTCACCGTACGTCCAGACACAGCACAGAGTCAGCGGCCTTATGCTTGCCAACCACACGGGCATCACCTCGGTATTTGGCTAGTTTTTTTGCTACACAGCTCTTGCTTAATGCCCGTGTATTATTCATACTGTCACTTTTGTAACTCCTTTTATACCTGTAGATGTACCACTGCCATCGCCTTGTATAAGGTAAAAGCAGTTAACTTGACAGTCTGTTAAAAGGAGCACTGAAGGTACCATGAAAATGTGTTTCATTTAACAGCAGTTTCCTTTACTGAGAGATAGAGAGAGGTGCAGAATTCCAGTGCAAAACGAATCGTATCAGAGGTGTTTGTTCTATTTGAACAGCGAAGAAAGTTTCGTTCACTGAGAGTCTACTGCAACTTAAGTGATACATTTGTGTGTACAAATCCGCAGAATATCAATGCACAATATAGTCTACAACATATAATTAATTTTTAAATGTGTGCAGCACAGCTGAACACGGAACAGAGCACCTCACGACATGAACGTTGGCTTGGTTTGAATGTTATCAATCAAAAGCCACTTAGCTAGATTAGGTTGACCGCAATCAAACCTCATTAATAGGTGCCTATTTTAAACAAACTAATAGTTACAGTTAGGAGGGTGCAAATATTCTAAATTATGAAAATTTTTCTAGCAGTGTTTTATATTTGACTCAATTTGCACTGGAATTTCACTATTCGAACTTACCAAAGAGAACTGTCAACGTCCTATTAAAAGAGACCCCTTCAGATATTTAAAAGTCATCACTTCATCTTTATACATAAGAAAAGAGATGACAAGGACTTGAAGAATTACAGGCCAATCAGCTTGCTCTCCGTAGTATACAAGCTATTTACAAAGGTAATTGCTAACAAAGGTAAGAAAACATTAGAATTCCATCAACCAACAGAACAAGCAGGATTTCGAACAGGCTACTCAACAATCGACCATATTCATACTATCAGGTAATAGAGAAATGCTCAGAATATAGCCAACCACTACACAAAGCCTTCATAGATTACGAGAAGGCATTTGATTCAGTAGAAATATCAGCAGTCATGCAGACACTGCGGAATCAGGGCGTCAATAAATCATATACTGGAAGAAATCTACAGGGGATCAACTGCTAACATTGTGCTTCATAAAGAAAGCAACAGAATATCAATCAAGAAGGGTGTAAAGCAGGGGGATGCAATCTCCCCAGTGCTATTTATCGCATGCTTACAGGAGGCTTTCAGCGGCCTAAAATGGGAAGAGTTAGGGATAGGAGTTAATGGAGAGTACCTTAGTAACCTGCGCTTTGCCAATGACATTGCATTGCTGAGTAACTCAGGAGACAAATTGCAACTAATGATTACAAAGTTAGACAAGGAGAGCAGAAAGGTGTGTCTTAAAATTAATCTGCAGAAAACGAAAGTAATGTACAACAACCTCGGAAGAGAGCCGCGCTTCAAGATAGGTAATAGTCCACTTCAAGTTGTAAAAGACTATGTCTACTTAGGGCAGGTAATAACCGCGGAGCCGAACCACGAGATTGAAGTAATTAGAAGAATAAGAATGGGGTGGAGCACATTTGGCAAGCACCCTCAAATTACGACTGGTAGATTGCCACTATCCCTCAAGAGGAAGGTATATAACAGCTGTATCTTGCCGGTACATAGCTACGGAGCAGAAACCTGGAGGCTTACAAAGAGGGTTCAGCCTAAATTGAGGATGACACAGTGAGCAATGGAAAGAAGAATGGTAGGTGTAACCTTAAGAGACAAGAAGAGAGCAGAGTGGATTAGAAAACAAACGGGGGTTAAGGATATCATAGTTGAAATCAAGAAGAGAAAATAAACATTGGCCGGGCATGTAGCCTAGTCTGTCCATGCATCCGTCCGTGCGTCCACCTAGAGAACACTCAAAATACCGCCATCTCGCATACCCTGTGGCACATAGTAGCTTTACGCGTCCGTCTACCTGTCCGTCCGTCTGCTAGTCTGTCTTTCCGTCCGTCCGTGCGTCCATCTAGTGAACACTCCAAGTACCATCTCTCTCATACCCTGTGGCAAATAGCCGCTTTACGCGTCCGTCTACTTGTCCGTCTGCTAGTCTGTCTGTCCATGCGTGCATCCATGCGTCTATCTAGTGAGCACTCCAAGTACCACCATCTCGCATACCCTGTAACACCTGTAACACATAGCAGCATAACGCGTCCATCTTCCTGTCCGTCCGCCTTCTAGTTTGTCTGTCTGTCCGTCCATGCATCCATCCGTGGTTCCTTCTAGAGAACACTACAAGAACCGCCATCTCGCATACCGTGGCACATAGCCGCTTTACGCGTCCGTCTACCTGTCCGTCGGTCTGCTAGTCTGTCTGTCTGTCCGTCCGTGCTCTGATCTTGAGAACACTCAAAGTACCGCCATCTCGCATACCCTGTGGCACATAGTCGCTTTACGCATCCGTCTACGCGTCCGTCCGTCTGCTAGTCTCTGTATTTCTGTCCGTCCGTGTGTCCATCTAGAGAACACTCAAAGTGCCGCCATCTCGCATACCCTGTGGCACATAGCCGCTTTACGCGTCCGTCCACCTGTTCGTCTGTCTGCTAGTCTGTCAGTCTGTCTGGCCATACGTCCATCCGTGCGTCCATCTAGAGAACACTCAAAAATACAGGATGACCGCTGGTCAACAAGGGTAACTAGCTGTATTCCCAGAGAAGGCAAGTGGGTTAGGAGGAGACAGAAGGTCAGGTGGTCAGATGAGCTTAAGAAGTTAGCGGGTATAAATTGGCTACAGAAAGCACAGGACCGAGTTAACTGGCGGAACATGGGAGACGCCTTTGTCCTGCAGTGGACATAGTCAGGCTGATGATGATGATGATGATGATTTCGCGACGGTCCCATGTTTCGGCAAAACTGCCTTTCAAGCTCCGCTATGGCGTAACTTTTCAAATACAGTCGACATGCGCTTGGAAGTAGCCCCTTCAGATTTATCTATATGCTTCTCGTCATTACTCTTTCGTACTGTGGCAAAACTACCTTTCAGGCTCTACTGCTGCCATAAATGTATTGGCTCAAGAAAATGCCGGTTCCAACATGGAAATGATAAATGCAGAAGAGCTGGGAGCTCAGTTAATGCCGTTTTGGAGTGGAAATTACTGTTGCAACATGTGAGCATAAGTCTACATCGTATCACATGCTACTTGCACTTGCAGTATGCGGCATGCAATGTTTGGGGTCACAAACACCTTAGCTGCCTGTCACTAAGCTTTGTAGCCTGACTCATTTGCTGGTAAACAAGTTCAAAATCCTATTGTTATACCAATTCATCATACTTTGTTGTGAAACGCATGACCTAAGAATATAACGCTAAATGACAGGACAAATTGCAGTGTCTTTCTCCTAGATTCTACGCATTATGCTTTTTGGTTGCAGATATGAGCATTAAGAGAGCTTTTTCAGCCTTTATAGCATTGGGTGCACCAATGAATAAATTAAAAGTCAAGAATGAAATTTAACTCCTGTGTCTTGTTTTTATGAATGTGGGAATCATATTATAAAGGGTTCTTTCCCTTACTTCCCCTTACATATGTCAGTGTAGCTAATTCTTTTTTCTCTTCCAAAACTATTCCAACCACTTAACGTCTTTCTGATAAAGGTTCGCCATACCCTGCAGAGATATCTTTTCTTGCTTTTTGGCACCACTGGCTTTCTTTTTGTGCGTCTGTGTGTCAAACCTCACCCTTGATGAACCTCCGCTCCATCCAGCTGTTCCAGCGCACGTTGCAGCAGTTTGACAAGCTGCGCAAGCGAGAGGCCTTCCTGGAGCAGTTCCGCAAGGAGCCTATGTTCAAGGACACCCTGGAGGAGCTGGACAACTCGCGTGATAACGTACAAGAACTCGTCGACGAATATGTGGCTGCTACAAAACCGGACTACCTCTCGTGGGTCTCACGTCCGGTACGGAAAACTACTTGGAAACCAATAGGTCTGCATAGTTCATAGAGGATGTTTTGGCCAATCTGAGCAGTCTGTAAAAAAAAAAAAAAGTAATAGATTACCTTTAAGTCACTACCTTTCCCTTCTTAAAGAAATGTTATAATTATAACCTCGCCACGGCTGTGTTTGCTGTCGTGCCCCTCCTGGCAGTGCAACACGGCTGCAGCAGTTAGTGGTCAGGCACTTCTCAAATAATTCTTTCGTGGTTGATTCTTGCGCATGTTTCTTTCTTTATTGCATTATAGAGGATTTCTAAATTGGTAAGTAAATTCTTTTTACACGAGTTGATTTCTTTAGTTTAAGACTGCAAAGATTTAAAGGGGAACTCTGGTGCATTTTTAACTGTACTGAGATACTAATGCTGTTTCAAATAGTATTCAGAGTCGTACAGGAAGGTATTCTGAGTCGTACAGAAATAATATGCAGAGTCGTACAAAAAAGCACAGAGAGATGAGAGTGTCGGGGGAGGTTGGCTTTATGAAGCTAGCTAAATGGCATCATGTTATGCCCAGCAATATAATCGATAGTGAAAAAGAACTTCTTTCTCCTTGGAGTTATCTATGGGGAATGAAGCTGGGACAGTGCGAGTCTCTTGCATTGTACGTCGCAGCGTTTGTCTACAATTTCTGCTGATAACCACATAGGTGTACTTGGAATGTTATTTAATAAAGTACAGTTTTATTGAACCAGTATTCTGTTTATTTGGTACGAAAATAATCGCTGAATAAGTTGTTCCAGAATGCTCAGCAGCACAACGCCATTACATCTGCATCATTTCCCGAGAAATAGAGAGTGCTCCTAAGATGATTGGTTCCTTGAGATTTGTAATCATTCAAAATATTTCTAGCTCTTCACAGGGGCACCGAAATAATTATTCATATTTTGAATGTAAATGCAACTTGGTTCTCCAGTGTACACCAGGATGGGAAGCTACCTGCTCCAGAGTGCTCCCAGATTAAAAATTGCCTTCTCCAAAGTGCTCCAAAGTGGAAAGTTTTGCTGATTCAAAGTGCCTCAAAATGAAAATATTTTTGCTCCGAAAATTGCTCCAAATCAGAAGGCCTCAGTAGAATAACTGATCACCTAATCAGAGGCTGTTATAAAGGAAAAGCTTAGTGTCCAAGTTTTTTTGTTTTGTGTGACAAGTGAATACTTAAGTATCTACGTACCATGGTCATAGATGTGATGTTGCTTTTGTCTGGAAAATTAAATTTTCTAAAACATTGCTAGTGAGAGCTGTTACATTATCCTCACATGTCTTCTATTCCTTTCTCTTTTTCCAGTCGACATCGGCAGCGAAGTGAAGTAGGCTTCAGCTGCTTATGATTTTGTCCAGCCCTGCAACTTGTCGCGCGGTTTTCTTTTTTTCTAACAAATGGCATTATGGTAGTATGTACTAGTTTGTGAACTATATTATAACATACCGTACACGTGTGTCCATGTACGTGCGCTGCTGTTGACGGTGTTGTTAAATTAAGTTGCAAGCAAAATAGCCTGTTAGTGTAGTCATCACCAGAACTCTAAAATAAAAGGAAAACATTTGTTAATATATGTGCCAAAACTACCTAACATGGATGCTGTTTGACGAAACTATGACGTGCATCAAACGTAATGTACATAACCTTGGAGTGTATAAACTCAAACTTGCATTTATAGAGTGCTGTAGTATAGATGCATTTTTTTTTCTAAAACTTTTCTCTTTATTTATTTATTTTTTCTTTTTTCTTTAGTGTGTTTGGGTGTAGTTGAGATCGCCCCGCCACAGTAGTCTAGTGGTTAAGACACTCGGCTGGTGACTCTTTGTTCACGGGGATCGAATCTCGGCTGCGGCGGCTGCATTTTCAATGGAGGAGAAAATGCTGTAGGCCTGTGTGCTCAGATTTGTGTGCACGTTAAGGAACCCCCGGGTGGTCGAAATTACCGGAGCCCTCCACTACGGGGTCTCTCATAATCATATGGTGGTTTTGGGGCCTTAGACCCCACATATCAAGGTGGAGTTGAGCTTATCAGGTCATTCTGCTGATCGTGCGCTGTGGTTGTTGCCATACTTAACTTTATGCTTTAGATGTATATAGTACATGAAGCATGCATTTCGCTGCACATTACGTTCATGGCGTAAAAGTTGCACATTTGTTAGTTATACCCAATGCAATCACTGTCTGTATTAACAGAAAATAATTCTTTTTTGCTTATTAAAATTGTGAGCATCGCCAATACTTATTGTACTTCTTTGGGGCCTCTTGCTTATAGTGCACAAAGTTTGCTATTGTAGGACAATTGTCGTCGTCACTCCTGGCTATGCCTACACTAAAACCAACTGAACATTTTTATAAGAGTGAAACGACCAGTATTCAAAGTTCTTGAAGTGTTTTTGTCCTGAACAGCGAGGTTCTACATACCTCATTCTGTGTTACACAATCATAGACATTTTTTTCTCATGATTTTGATGATGGCTTGCATGAATGCTTGCAGAGCAGTAATAGGCAGCTGTTTTAGAACATATTTAAGGTAAACGCATAAACGTGTCCACGCATTCTCTTCACATTACAACATTTCCGCCTCCATCGGAAATGCAGCCGCCGCAGCCGGGATTCGAACCCGCGACCTGCGGGTCAGCAGCCGAGTACCTTAGCCACTAGACCACCGCAGCGGGGCTCTGCTCCACAATTAGAAAGCCATCAATGGCACTTTTGTTCTTTGTGTGAAAAGACGACTCGCCAGTCTCAGCGACACACAATGCATAATTTTTGGCGCACAATTCCCACTGTGTAGAGAATTCTCTTGGTATATTGCATTCTGAGACAGTACGCGTATAGTGTCTTTGCCCACACAGCCCGCATAGCTGTAGCTTTGCTCTCTCCTAAATGGGGTGTAGAACTTCAAGAAGTTATGTAACAGCTGCTCTAAAAATTCGTCTATGCGGAAAACTTGCTTATATTTTGTTTTTGTGTGTGTGGCTAGGCCAGAATGTAATTTCAGAAGAAGAGAGCGAACTATTTCAGAGAGTTTTTTTTTTCTACATCAGCCAAATGTAGAAGCTAAATAATGTAGTGTCGATTTATTCACCAACACCAAATTTTGTAGCTGGGGCAAGCTTAGTGTAAACTTAAGCCAAGAAGCTGTTCAGGGCTTTTGTGTTCCACGCTGAATAAATTTGTGTTTGATTAATGCCTACTTGCTCATAAAAACTGATGTTCCTCATTTCGTGCTTTCAAGGTAGAGTGGCATTAGCCATCTGTACAGCTGTGAATTTTTCAAGTTTATCATCTTTGTATACTACTTACTGCTGCGCATTTGCGACTTGTGTTGTTTGATGTTCTTGAATAAAATGAACCCTCAGAAAGTGAATTCAAGTTGTGTCATTTGATTTCCTCATTCTATTTGACAACCTCTGCCAGGCTACTTGTGTATTGAGTGGCAAGATAGCAATGCTCCGAATTCACTGCTACAAACGCGTGTTCCCTGGCAGCAGAGACTAGTTCTTGGGCACATTTGTACACAGGGAATCGAATATAATTTTTTAACCAATGTCATGTTTTGTTTATTTTACAATATGTAAAAACATTTCATATTTTAATGAAAGCCTACGTTTTACAATGAGGAGCTTGTTTTACCGTATTTACTCGCGTAAAGATCGCACTCGCATAATGATCGCACCCCTAAATTTTGTTGTCTAAATTCCCTTTTTTTCCCCCGCGTAATGATTGCACCCTGAACTTGCCGCATCGACATGTCATGTGCCAAGTCTAGCTGAACGCGCCTATCATGGTTTCTGTGATCTGAAAGCGGGCATCACTATGCTAATGCCGTAACTTTACTGATTCAAATGAAAGCATTCCTTATTGGAAGAAACTTTTGACGTGCGTGATGTACTCGCAACCTCCATAACTGACGCAAAGAAAGAAAAGTGCGGTGGCTTCGCTCCACGGAGTGCTTCGCTCCGTCAGCCGCCATGTTTGTTTTGACATTCCGCACGGTTACAGCGGCAGCCGCCTGTTGGTCGGCCTGTGTTCATCCCGCTGCAATGTTGTTTTTTTTTTTCTGATACCACTTTTTTTTTTCTTTGGTGTGCTTTGTGATCGTCTGTTGAAGCGCCGTTTCACCATGGGGCGGTATGCGAGCTTTACTGCCGCGTTCTAGCTGAAGGCGCTTGACAACGCGCTGGAGCACGGCAACCGCGCTACCGGCAGACATTACGGCGTCGACGAAATCCGGATCTGATATTGGAAAAAACAGCGCGACATGCTCATGGCTACTAACAGCACGCGATGGGCTTTCGGCGAACCCAAATCTGGCAAGTTCCGTGACATTGAAAAGGCAGTCCTCGAATACGTGAAGGACATGCGCAAGGACGGTTATGCAGTGTCATTAGATATGATACGGACGCAGGCGTGCACAGTTTCCCGCAGGCTGGGAATAGCCACAAAGGACTTCCGTGCCACTTCTGGCTGGACGACACACTTCATGCGGCGGAATGGACTGTCGCTGGCATTTCCAACGCGCTCGACGGAACGGAAGATGACCCTTTGTGGGACAGTGAAGACACTGCCAGTTCCGACAGAGAATCGTGCGGCGACGACACTGACGCCAGTGATGCTTTGGAGTCTGAATGAACGTTAGGGGGCCAGAGAGGTAAAAAATAAAAGGGAAGTGTGCCATGCATGTAGCTCCTGCGTAATGTGTGCATTTTATTACAAAGGTAAGCCTCAATTTGCTTTTATTTTTGGTTATGTTCATGATAGCTACCGTAAGAATTCTGATTAGCGACTTTTTTTGCGTTTCCGGTGCTCAGAATATTTTTTCACGGAAAATTTACCCCGCGTAATGATCGCATCCCAAAGTCGGAGTCAATTTTTTGAAATAAAAGAAAAGTGCGATCATTATGTGAGTGTATGCGGTAATTCAGGTACCGCTCTCTGAATAATTGATTTTTTTTTCTAATGGGTTGAATAGCAATAAGCTGTAATGGCCAACACAGCTCTAAAGCTTTGGCTGCAACAGAAAGCCTCCTGTTGTGATGCAGCCACCCTATAGTGGTTACGTGAAGGGTGGGCAAGCAAGCTCGACCGGGCACTTGGTATTTATTTTCTCAACTTGGCACTCCACCAAATGTCAGCCACCTTATTGAACTACTGCTATTACGTGTTAGTAAGTACACTAGAACCAGTTGAATACATGACTTAGGACTGGGACCGAGATGTCAATAATATCTTCTTTCTTTGCCACTGGCTGAAACAATATGGTAAAGGTCCTTGTTCCTGCTAGGCCTGTGGTGTTGAACGCTCGTTAAAATATCAACTGCTAGCAAGATAAGCGTTCATCATGTAGTTCATCACGTACTTAAAGATGCCGTGTAATGCGTCGTGAGGCATTGCATGCTCTCAAAATACGCAGCATAGTGGCAACCTCAATACCATGCCACAATCTTGGTGACGCTATACTCTTCGTAGTTGTTTTTAATGCTAAAACTTCGTCATGTGTGTAAAAAAGTTAACGATTTACAGTATGATGTACTCTACTATGGGAAAGCAGAGAGCCGTCCCGTTTAATATTCGGTAGTCGCATGTCAGTATTCCCGCAGCATTACTTCTATATTTCTGTGACCAAGTCAAACACGACATCGGCGAGCATACAGGAATGTGGCCTTCAAAGGTGTGCGGGCCATTTGCACATTTGTATGCACTATTTTCCAGTAAGTGATGCTCTCTCTATTGTGTGATTTTTGGATGCCAGCTGTTTTTGATCTGCCAGTCTGATCTTTTATCAAGGTGACTTGTCATTTTATTGTGGCTTTTATATGTAATTGTTGTTGCCTGTAGTAACTGAAGTGTTTCTGTGCTAAGCATGTGAATGAGGATATACAGCCAACTGATCAAGCACTTAGAGAAGTCCAGTATTGCCTTCATGGCGAGACTGCCATTGTCTTTGGGGTACTTAGGCAAGTAATGAGATTGCTTTACTAGCAAATTAACATTCTCGTAAAGAACTGCTTGCAATTGCAAGCCAATTCTTCGTGCGTTCAGTATATCGAAACGGATCGCGCACGCATTACCCGCGAGCAGGGAACAGGACCGCTATGTTCACACCAACGCCCGTTACAAGCAAGCAAGTGCCGAAATTTTATTGAAGGCGCGTCGTGGCCGTGTCGATTTTCATGAAACGCGGCAAGTCATCTCACTTGTGTCATTGAATCGCCTTACGCCCCGCCGCGGTAGTATGGTAGTTAAGGTACTCGGCTGCTGACCTGCAGGTCGCGGGATCGAATCCCTGCTGTGGCGGCTGCATTTCTGATGGAGGCGGAAATGTTGTAGGCCCGTGTGCTCAGATTTGGGTGCACGTTAAAGAACCCCACGTGGTGGAAATTTCCGGAGCCCTCCACTACGGCGTCTCTTATAATCATATGGTGGTTTTGGGACGTTAAACTCCACATATCAATCAATTAATCGGCTTACGTTTGCGTGGGGTGATATAGGCGATGCGTGTGCACAGAGAAGGCTACAATGATCTTCCGCCCCCTCTGATTAGGAAACTTCCGCGTAGTGCTCGGTGCTTATCTGCTGTATTCGAGCTTTGCGCGAGAAAGCCACAATATCTACGTTTCCTTTCGCAGCACAACATTATTCAGGAGCAGCCACTGCAGCGCATCTTCTCTCAGACAGGGGAGATGTATATAGTTTTTCTCGCCTATTTATACTTTAAGAAAGAAGCAGACAAGCATCACACACAACAGCCGCAGTATGAACTGTCTATATACGTATTTAGAAATGCCTGCCTATTTTCCTGACCCGATTCTGCTGAGGCCCGCCTTGATTCAAATTTCGTCACTCTCTTGTCACATTTAGTTCTGCTTACACGTGACAGGGATAAGACGGCCTATTAAAGAGATGCCGCGTTTCTTGCGCGCTGGGCCCCGTCAGGTTCGATCAATATCGCCCGTGATGTTCAATTATGAATATCTCGAATTACGTGCAGCTTTGGTGATTTCCAGAAAATGGGTGTGTCGTAGATTGGCACGCATATCGCAACTGCCCTCAAGTCAAAGCTCAACTACGTATAGTCTTTGTTGGTCAATTATTAGTCGCGTCAATGCCATTTTAGTTGCGCTGAAGTTTTCTGCCTCGACGTATTCGTGTGCGAAGGCGACAGGACAATGACTGTCATTGCACTTTTATTTTAAAATTTGTATTGTCAAAAAAAAAGTGTATCTCTTTCGAAGCACTCCGTGTGTCGTCTTTTCGAGCACGTTTTCCCCTCCGAGACGTTGCCCGCCTCAATTTTTCTCTTGGGGAATTTTCCCGTTGGCCGGGAGTGGGGCAGCTGGTCGTAAATAGCCGCCATTTATTTCGCTGCCACCCCGCCCACAGAGGTTTAACACGGTGTCCTATTGGCCTGATTCTGGCGGCGCTCGCCGGACAAGCGCGGAGGCCGAGGCGGGATTTGCGTATATAGGCCACTTCGGGAATCGGGACGGGTCGGAGAGTGCATACGCGTGTTGGCCTTTTGGTTCGGGACCATTTTTTTTTTGTTCTCCGTCGCTGGGCGGCGTTCTTCTCGGCGAGATCCCTGGCGTCGGTGGGCAAGCTTGCGCCTTCTGTATCCTCAAAGTCCCGATCGAGGCAGCGCCTCGGGATCGCGCACCGTCTGTTTCTCCAAACTGTGCCAGTATCTTTTTCTCCTACTTCAGAGTGCCCGGTCGCGGGAGCGCTGGTCGAACAGCTAGGTCAGTCCTCCAAGATTTTTATCTATAAATAGCGTTCCGTCCTGTCTACTTGTTTCCTGTGTCTCGTCTTTATTTGCGCTCTACTTTTATTTTTAGACATGCACCAACTTGCCCAGCAACACATTTTGTCTATAGACCATTTTACCTAAGACATGTGGGCGCCACCATCTGGGGTTGCGAAGTTAATGTGTCATTGTTTTTGGATATGGTAATGTGAATCGATAACGCCATGAAACATCGTATGCACAACTTCAACCACTTTCGTGTGTATGCGTCTACTGTAACACTATTCGTCTAGTTGCTAAAAATGCACAACACAAAGGTTAACAACCCAACAAGGAGGCACTAAAACCGCCCCGTAAAATAGTCTGTATATAGACCTATCCCATGTTTGTAAACAGCGGTAGGTGCCGTCAACATAGTGATTCGCTTGTAGCGACATCGTGGTGCGCAGGCTCCGCCTAAAGTTTCTATTTTCGGGGGAAAATCTAGGCGATTTAGCTCCCCGAGCCCAAAGCTCGCCACCGCACTCTACGATCACGTGACGAGCACAGCGCGCTGAAGTGCCTCCCGCCTGAATGTGACTGCAAACGGCGTAAATTGTGACGAGCGGTAGGCGCCATCGACACGCGCTTGTAGCGACGTCGCGGCGCGCATGCTCCGCGCAGCCCAAAGCTCGCCACCGCCATCTACGATCACGTGACGAGCACAGCGCGCTGAAGTGCCTCCCGCCTGATCGTGACTGCAAACGGCGGAAATTGTGACCAGCGGTAGGCGCCATCGACACGCGCTTGTAGCGACGTCGCGGCGCGCATGCTCCGTGCAGCCCAAAGCTCGCCACCGCCCTCTACGATCACGGGACGAGCACAGCGCGCTGAAGTGCCTCCCGCCTGATCGTGACTGCAAACGGCGTAAATTGTGACCAGCGGTAGGCGCCATCGACACGCGCTTGTAGCGACGTCGCGGCGCGCATGCTCCGTGCAGCCCAAAGCTCGCCACCGCCCTATACGATCACGTGACGAGCCCAGCGCGCTGAAGTGCCTCCCGCCTGATCGTGACTGCAAACGGCGTAAATTGTGACCAGCGGTAGGCGCCATCGACACCCGCTTGTAGCGAAGTGGCGGCGCGCATGCTCCGTGCAGCCCAAAGCTCGCCACCGCCCTCTACGATCACGGGACGAGCACAGCGCGCTGAAGTGCCTCCCGCCTGATCGTGACTGCAAACGGCGTAAATTGTGATCAGCGGTAGGCGCCATCGACACGCGCTTGTAGCGACGTGGCGGCGCGCATGCTCCGTGCAGCCCAAAGCTCGCCACCGCCCTCTACGATCACGGGACGAGCACAGCGCGCTGAAGTGCCTCCCGCCTGATCGTGACTGCAAACGGCGTAAATTGTGACCAGCGGTAGGCGCCATCGACACGCGCTTGTAGCGACGTGGCGGCGCGCATGCTCCGTGCAGCCCAAAGCTCGCCACCGCCCTCTACGATCACGGGACGAGCACAGCGCGCTGAAGTGCCTCCCGCCTGATCGTGACTGCAAACGGCGTAAAATGTGACCAGCGGTAGGCGCCATCGACACGCGCTTGTAGCGACGTGGCGGCGCGCATGCTCCGTGCAGCCCAAAGCTCGCCACCGCCCTATACGATCACGGGACGAGCACA
Organism: Rhipicephalus microplus; assembly: GCF_043290135.1. Taxonomy (NCBI): domain Eukaryota; kingdom Metazoa; phylum Arthropoda; class Arachnida; order Ixodida; family Ixodidae; genus Rhipicephalus; species Rhipicephalus microplus. The sequence goes on from NW_027464591.1 coordinate 6,222,207, forward strand.
GCGCGCTGAAGTGTCTCCCGCCTGATCGTGACTGCAAACGGCGTAAATTGTGACCAGCGGTAGGCGCCATCGACACGCGCTTGTAGCGAAGTGGCGGCGCGCATGCTCCGTGCAGCCCAAAGCTCGCCACCGCCCTCTACGATCACGGGACGAGCACAGCGCGCTGAAGTGCCTCCCGCCTGATCGTGACTGCAAACGGCGTAAATTGTGATCAGCGGTAGGCGCCATCGACACGCGCTTGTAGCGACGTGGCGGCGCGCATGCTCCGTGCAGCCCAAAACTCGCCACCGCCCTCTACGATCACGGGACGAGCACAGCGCGCTGAAGTGCCTCCCGCCTGATCGTGACTGCAAACGGCGTAAATTGTGATCAGCGGTAGGCGCCATCGACACGCGCTTGTAGCGACGTGGCGGCGCGCATGCTCCGTGCAGCCCAAAGCTCGCCACCGCCCTCTACGATCACGGGACGAGCACAGCGCGCTGAAGTGCCTCCCGCCTGATCGTGACTGCAAACGGCGTAAATTGTGACCAGCGGTAGCCGCCATCGACACGCGCTTGTAGCGACGTGGCGGCGCGCATGCTCCGTGCAGCCCAAAGCTCGCCACCGCCCTCTACGATCACGGGACGAGCACAGCGCGCTGAAGTGCCTCCCGCCTGATCGTGACTGCAAACGGCGTAAAATGTGACCAGCGGTAGGCGCCATTGACACGCGCTGGTAGCGACGTCGCGGCGCGCATGCTCCGTGCAGCCCAAAGCTCGCCACCGCCCTCTACGATCACGGGACGAGCACAGCGCGCTGAAGTGTCTCCCGCCTGATCGTGACTGCAAACGGCGTAAAATGTGACCAGCGGTAGGCGCCATTGACACGCGCTTGTAGCGACGTCGCGGCGCGCATGCTCCGTGCAGCCCAAAGCTCGCCACCGCCCTATACGATCACGTGACGAGCACAGCGCGCTGAAGTGTCTCCCGCCTGATTGTGACTGCAAACGGCGTAAATTGTGACCAGCGGTAGGCGCCATCGACACGCGCTTGTAGCGACGTGGCGGCGCGCATGCTCCGTGCAGCCCAAAACTCGCCACCGCCCTCTACGATCACGGGACGAGCACAGCGCGCTGAAGTGTCTCCCGCCTGATCGTGACTGCAAACGGCGTAAAATGTGACCAGCGGTCGGCGCCATTCACACACGCTTGTAGCGACGTCGCGGCGCGCATGCTCCGTGCAGCCCAAAGCTCGCCACCGCCCTCTACGATCACGGGACGAGCACAGCGCGCTGAAGTGTCTCCCGCCTGATCGTGACTGCAAACGGCGTAAATTGTGACCAGCGGTAGGCGCCATCGACACGCGCTTGTAGCGACGTGGCGGCGCGCAGGCTCCGCCTAAAGTTTCTAAATTTTGTGGGGGAAAATCTAGGCAATTTAGCTCCCACAGCCCAAAGCTCGCCACCGCCCTTCATGATCAAGCGGGAGGCACTTCAGCGCGCTGTGCTCGTCACGTGATCATGGAGGGCGGTGGCGAGCTTTGGGCTGCACGGAGCATGCGCGCCGCGACGTCGCTACAAGCACGTGTCGACGGCGCCTATACCATTGCTTACAATCTACGCCGTTCGCAGTGACGAATTGCTGTATTTTGACTTCGTATTGCTCAATTGGTATGCTCTACAGTCATATCACTTATGCTTAGATTATTTTTGTAAAGACGTTGAATGCCATTGCGCTGAAACCTCGCTAATAAGTGACCGAGTGGAAACGGTGAGAGGCTAAGCTCTCGCCCACGGTGCAATCGGTATACAGACGGCGCGAGGCAAGCACGAAACCGCGGCATCCTATGCGGAGCTCATAGTGCTCGGACCCGCGTCAGTTAACGTATATAAAGCAAAACGCAAAACAGCTCCACACATTTCAGAACTGCTCGAAAGAGGCGTCATATACGGGCGTCCCCTTCATGGTCGGGGAATCAAAACGGTCGTATAAAAGGCGCGTTCTGGATGCACGGTGCATCTATAGTAAGCTTTATGATTTTCTTAAGGTTGAGAACTGGGAAGAACATAAAAGCTACCTTTGCAGATAACTTATATTCAGGGGGACACAGAGTGAGACAGTAATTATCGATGATTTAGTCATTGATTTTTTAGTGACTGCAGCTAACAAGCATTTTTGCGTTGGAAAGTTGGAGGCAGTAGCGCTTATGCGGTGCTACACTTTGAAGAACTCTTCTAGCATGTATACGTATTCCGAAATCCCGCTGCAAAGTTTAATTGCGGTTTATGTGATCACGCATGCAAGGCAGTCAGCACTGGCGAAAAGCTCCGCCCCAACGTGCCGTGGCAGTTGTACCAAGCGATGTACCAAGCGATTCTGGCACCCTCAAACATACTCGAAAAACAAAAACGTGCAGTTTTATAACATTAAAAACAGCGCATGGCTAGAGCATTTCGGAAAGTAAAATATATGATTGGTCGGAACCCTTCATAATTTCGCAGAATGTCATCTGAATGTGATTTATCGGAAAAATTATCCAAGGAGTACTATTTCTTGTTTTGACACCACATTCAATTGCTTTACATATGTAGTAAGAAAAGACTTTTAGGCTTTGTATTTGAAGCCGAATAATAATACAACGATTTGTGGGTCATACACGCCTCCACAAGTTTCACCAGACCGTTCTATGTTTGCATTTCCCTCCCTTACAATATGGCTCTATGTAGAATCTAAGCAATGAATACTTACTCTATATAATGTATATTTTGCATTAAAATTTTTTCATACCATGGATGTTTCTAAACTTAACGAAAAAATAGTAAATTTGAAATAATCTTTCTGCTTTACATTGAAACACAATGTTTTATGGAACAATCAAAAGGAAATAAATAGTTCTTCTTACATGACAAGTTTTGTAATTACAATTGTTCTTTTGTGAAGGTGGAATAAACTAGAGACCGTATGGAGAAACCTTAGTTCTGCAGTGGAAACAGGCTGAGAATGACGGCGTATGCCTCAAGCTTTCATGTTGACCGCCTCCTAAAACGCGAATATAGCTTGTAAAGCTTGCTTCCCCGCGTAGTGACGCTTAATGCGGCGAAGCCAGCTTTAACGAGTGCTCTTTGGAATGTTGCGTGCATACGCACGTGTCGTTCTGAATGTCTATCAGGCACATATATAAAGTATACATAACTTATGTCATATTAGCAATAAATTGGTGTGCCGACACCAGTTTTAAATGTGCCTATAAAGCATTAGTGTAAAGTTCACATAATCACAGCAAAAAAAAAAAACGAATACTTTTGCGCAAGTTGTGAATGTGTATCAGAGTTGTTCTTTCAAGATGCGCTATTTAATAAAGACAGTTTACTAAACTAATTTAACTGTTTCCACTATATAGTTGTGGATTTCTATTGTAAACATAGTGCTTCTATAGTTCGTTCACAAATTGCTAATTTCTAGCACCACCTTCTGAAAAAAAAAAAACCCTGACATTGTAAATGAGAATTACGCTTGGTAGACTTGCTGCAATTTGAACTCACTTTCCACATGCAACAAATGTTCAAATTCGTCCCGTTGCAGAGCTGTAAAGACGCATTTTTAATAAGAATCATGTGTACTTGAATGCGGAAATCGTTGTTGGCTGCAAGCTAGCTTCCGCTGCGTATAGGTTAACTACGAAGTTAACTGCGTCGACTAATAGACGACTGTCGACAGTCGCTGTACTTTAATTATTACATTATCGCGAATTCGCTTCAAAAGTATTATAGCCCTCGTTTTTTCGTTGTCCTCAGGAAACGGTATGGGACAGCATCTTGGAGTACCCAGCAGGCGTTGAGGGAGGTTTGGGCGACGCGGCGCAGCTTGCCAAACGCGAACAGCGTGGATACCGAACCGGACTTTCGAAGCTAGCGTTCGCTCATCCCTTTTGCACTTGGCGCGCTCTCCTTTGTTTGCTGTTTTTATTTCTTTAAGTTCGTGCAAACGAGCTGCATCGTCTGCCATCCGTCCTGCAGTGTCTAAAGAAACTGTGGCCAGAGGGCGGCAGTCGCGCGGGAGAGATAGATAAGGTCTTCGCGAGTCGAATAAAAGACACGAAGTGAAAAAAAAAAAGGAAACGCAACTTTCCCCCTTCTTTCTCTCTCATCTAATCTCACTCGGCCAACGCCTCGCTCAGCGGGTGATTCGCCCACGCGACTCCTCGCGCGATGCAGAAACGAAACTCCCCGCTTCAGCCACCGCCCATCAAAAAGACTCCTCGCGAGTAACCACCCCTCTCCCCTCTGCCTCCTCTCCTACTCTCGCAGAGCAGCACTTTTCTTCGCAACCGCCGCCGCCACTTTTAAGCCGCACCCCATGAGCGACGCAACGCGCGCGCTCACGCTTAACTCTCTCGGAACCAGTGTCAATTAATTTCTCGCCCTTCTTTGTTTGTTCCGCGTGTCACTCCGCGTGGACCCAACACCAGCGTTTCTCTCTCGCTGCTCCCTTCGACGCTCAGTTCACTTCCTGCGCGCTTTCGAGTCCGTATTCTCTCCCTCCCTCTGTGCAACTGCCGTCACACTGCAAGGGCAGTCAGATATCCGGGAAATTACCGAGATACGAAGCGCTTGCCCGTCGGAGCTGCTGCGGTTGTCCCGTCAACGACAAAAGCGGCGAGCGCCCGACCGGCCGTGCAGTGTGGAAAGCAAAAGCAACTGTTGCGAAGCCACTGCGGTTTCGAAAAAAACTCGCCGCCGCCGAGTGAGCGTCGTCAGTGCTCCTGTCATCGCTACGCGGTACGGGAGCTGCTACGCTGAGCGTGGGACGGTCCTTGCTTGGAGCTAGTTTCTTTTTGCATCTGCACTTCGTCGCCGGAAGAAAGAAGAGAAAAACACTTCTTGCGCCACTTTTCGTCGTCGACCTACTGACTGGAATGCCACTTTGAGCGCAGGTGAGTGAGTGTGGCTTGCGTTACGTTTTGGGCGTGCGACCCTTCACTTCTTATGCGGCTGCAGCACGTCTATCGAAAGTAAAAGCCGGCAACACGCACGCGCTGAAACGATGGCACGTTGTCGTACTTAAGCGGAGGGAAGACGACTGTTGTAAATTTTCTTTGTTTGCCTCTTTTTTTTATTGAGAGGGACAGTGCTGTGCGTCTCGCGGTACGCGCCGCTTTTTGATGTGCCCGACTATATACGCGCGTTTTCGCGTCGTGTCTCGCGCGCGGGTTCACATCTTGTCGTATACGACCGAGCTCCCCCACCTTCTACCACCCCTCCACCGCAGGGGTGTAGATGAGCAGCTTCTAACACTCCGCGAGATTGTTTTCACGCTTTAACATTTCGGGTGATACTAAGGTATACTTACTCGCCTTCGCATCGGCGGCTACCAGTCGCCAAAGTTAGCCGTTCTGCACATAAACACTCCCCGAAAAAAAATATGTCTGAGTACGGTCCTGCTGTAACACACACACACACAAATGTTTTCTTCAATATATATATATATATATATATATATATATATATATATATATATATATATATATATATATATATATATATATATATATAGTTCTTGCCGCAATATTTACTATTTATGCTTTCTCCTTTTAGATTTTCCCCTTGCTGCGACGATCACGTCACGTGGGTCAAATTTCGATATAGTGACTCATGCACCGGGTAATGCCCGACAAGCCACTCATTCGCTCGGAAGTTCGCCCGTTACAGGCACGAACTGTGTATGCTAGCTAGCTCTTGCAATTCGCCCGTTATTACGCATATCGACGACAAAAAAAGTGACCTGCCGACGACTCACACTGGAAGTTCTCGCAACGCGCGATGTCACAACGGATGTTGAAATAGTTAAACAGCTTTTTTGTGTATTTTCTTTTTGCCACGTCACGTTGCTCGCCTGAAGGTACACACCCAAACCCTTTCTTTCCCCAATGCATCTATCTATCTATCTATCTATCTATCTATCTATCTATCTATCTATCTATCTATCTATCTATCTATCTATCTATCTATCTATCTATCTATCTATCTATCTATCTATCTATCATGGGGTAATCAGTGGTTCTTAAAAATGAATAACTTCAATGTTTTTCCGTCCGTTCATTCTTACTCATAGGCGTGTGCACATGAAAAGGGCAAGAATGTGGGGGGGGGGCAGATCCTATTAATCTGCAGAACAGCTTAATTGGCAGACCCCTTAACCAGAGGTACGCCACGCCTGCCCGCAAGTAACTTTGGTCAGTCCCGTCGCTGTTTAAAGGGACACTAGAGAGAAACAATGACTTGGTTTAGGTTGACAAACTACACTGAGTGAATGAATGAATGAATGAATGAATGAATGAATGGACTTTATTTAAAGTCCGGCAGTTTTACCGGGCGAGGAGGTGGAAGAGGAGATTAACCCCTGTCCCCTCCCACTCTCCGTTGGTTATGATCGCGGTGCCTCAGGTGACCGCTCGAACCCCTTGCACCCGGGCGGCATCTTCAGCTTGCCGGATGGCCCAGTGTGACTCTGAGAATTTTAATGCCATATATTTCAATATAATAGGTTCATTATTAGAGGATACAATCAAGGTTGAAGTTTAATTTTTAAATTTCGCGCCGATATTGCCACGTGTGACGTCAGAATTTTCAAAATGTATTTTTCGTATTTTCGCAACGTTGGCTCGATAAAAGTTTTATCGATAAGAAGTTGCGTTGGAGCTAGCAAACGCAGGTGCGGCGCCTGGATTAATTTTATTTTACCTGGGGGCACCCACCATAAATGAGATCCTTCAGGGGGGGGGGGGGGGGGGAGGGTTGAGAACTTAGCTATTGTGTAATGACTATGTTCTCTGTTGGGGGCCGGACCAGCAGGGGGGCGGGCGAAAATTTGGGGGGAAGGGGGCTCCAGTCTCTCCGTACCCTCACCCATGGCACCACCCCTGAGTAGACGCCATAGCGAACTACAGTAGACGCCTTCACAATATAGGACGTCACGTTGTTTGGTGGGGGAATCACAAGGTGGCGTTTCCAGCCATATTTTCTTTTCACGTGTTTTCTCGCTCACCAAGGGTTGTGTCACGGTAAGAGCGGTGTTTTCAGGATTGTGAAATTGTACTGTACTTATACGCGAAAATAGGTTTTTTTTTCTATTTAGTGTCGCTTTAATAATACTATCTGGGGTTTAACGTCCCAAAACCCCCATATGATTATGAGAGACGCCATAGTGGAGGGCTCCGAAAATTTCATTTCGACCACCTGGGCTTCTTTTACGTGCACCAAAATCTGAGCACACGGGCCTAGAGCATGTTTGCCTCCATCTAATTGCAGCCGCCGCAGTCAGGATTCGATCTCGCGACCTGCGGGTCAGTAGCCGAGTGCCTTAGCCACTACACCACCACGATGGGGCAGTGTCTTTCTGAAGGGCGGGGTTGTGATCACGCTGTCGTTAAACGACAATATCAGCTGAGGATTCTTTAGGCTGCCCCCCAGAAACCGTTTACTTCCCGCAATCATCCTCGAAAACCGGGGACTGAAAGCAGGCAGTTGTGAGAAGCACGTCATCACTTCGTTTTTATTCTCGCTTCCATTGAGAATTTTTTTTTTTACTTTCGGACTCGTACGATAAGGGAGGCGACCGAAAGTCTTCATTTTTGAATGCATAACATGACGCACACTTGCAAACACACATTCGCATAGCCAGGGGTAGGTTGGGGCATTTATTTACCTCCCCCCTCCCCCACCCTTAAATTTCACATTTGTATATATACAGAAACGTATGCAAACGCAGGCTCCATAATGCATGGTTAAACCTCCCGCCCTACCCCAAAGGAAAAAAAAAAGAATTCTTGCGACGCCCATGCCCGTCCGGCTTGTCTTAATCGCATCAAGTATCCTGCGCAACTGCAGCAGCCATGCATGTAAGAAAGCATGCACTTCCGAGAGCTCTTGAAAGCGCCTCTGGTCCTTCACATATATATACCCTTCACTCGGCCCTGGCTTAGTGCCATCGCAGAGATCTACCACAGCTTGAGCTGGCGGAGGAGATCGGCAAGGGCGGGCACGCGTGTCTTGTAGTGCACGCTTACGCTCGCAGTGTAAGCGCGTGCTACTTCACGTGGACTTCCCAAGGGCAACACCTCTGGCGTATTTACATTTCTCATAACTGCACGGTGTATTATGCGCGGGCATGGTGCACATGCTGCACCCGCGTGCGGATGTGAAGCATCGAGCGAGCGCCCTCTCTCAGGAGGAGAGGTGGGTGGGCCGTCTCGGTTTCCGTATTTCTTGCACAACTGCGGAAAATACAAAAAAAGCGAATTAGCTGTACAGCGGACCGCTCAGCGTTTATTGAGGAATGGCTGTTTGGACTCGCTTGTTATTATTATTATTATTATTATTATTATTATTATTATTATTATTATTATTATTATTATTATTATTATTATTATTATTATTATTATTATTTAATAACACTGTCAACCCTCGCTTGAGGGTCATAACAGGGAGGGAGTACAATATGAGTACAAACAGAACACCTAAAAAAACCACTAAGCAATAAACACAGGAAAACATAATGGGCAGTACTTCAACCATTACCAAAGTAAGCATCAATTTCTCTTTCAAAAGTTTGCACATCGGTGCTATTAATAACATGTTGGGGTAAAGAATTGCATTGTTCTATAGCATCCGGGAAAAATGACCACCGAAAGATGTCAGTGCAAGCGCTGAAAGGTTCAATGGGGGCATCATGATTCAATCTAGTGCTACGTTTTCCGGGAAGGCGTATGTACTCGTCTTTAGGTATTTTGAATATCCCTTGGATTATACGAAATGATGTTTTAAGTTTTTGTTCCCGTCTTCGAATTTCCAGTGATTCTAAATTGCATGAATTTAGCATATCAGTTACTGAATCCCGCCTTCTATATCTAGAGAACACAAACCGAGCTGCACGCCTCTGAATACGTTCCAACTTAGTGACCAAGTGTGTCTGGTGAGGGCTCCAAACCACAGAGGCGTATTTTAGTCTAGGTCTAATATATGTGTGGTATGCAAGCAGCTTTACGTGTTTCGGTGTTTTATGCATCTTTGCTCGTAGAAAACACAGTTTTTTAAATGACTCAGAACAAACCGATTCAGTGTGACGGTGCCAAGTTAGGTTGTTCGTAATTGTCACGCCTAAGTATTTAAAATGGGACGTTTTACTGAGTTTGTTGCTCCCGATGTTGTACTAGAAATTGAGAACACCTTTCTTGTTGGTAATGTGTACATATGTTGTTTTTTTAAAGTTAATTTGCATACCCCATTCGCAACACCGCAATTCCAAATCTTCAAAGCACTTATTTAACTCGAGTTGATCATCAGTACAGCTTACAGGCATATAAATCAAACAATCATCAGCATAAAGTTTCATCTTAACACGTGGCTTTACAATAGTACTTATATCATTTATGTACAACAAAAACAACAGCGGGCCAAGCACGGACCCTTGAGGCACACCTGAAAACACATCTAGCGTAGCTGAAAAAGAACCATCAATCCCCACTGCTTGCTTGCGTTTACTCAGGTAGGCGCCAATCCAATCTAAATTTCATCACTGAATCCCATTTTACTCAGTTTAAAAAGCAGTTTAGTGTGGTTTACAACATCAAAGGCTTTAGCAAAATCAATACAAATTACATCAACTTGTTTGCGATCGTCTATAGCCGAGCTGAAATCATGAATTGTTTGAATCAATTGCACCACTGTGGACTTGCCACTTCTAAATCTATGCTGACAGTCATTACGTAAGTGATTAACCTCCAAGTGAACCATGATATGCTTTGCTATTATATGCTCTATGACTTTGCAGCAAACAGACGTCAGTGACACAGGACGATAGTTGCTAATAATTATTCGGTTGCCAGCTTTAAACAAAGGTATGATAATTGCGCAGAGCCAGTCCTGTGGAATAGAGTGAGTTTCTAAAGATTTTTTGAAGATAATAACAAGGAAGAACGATACCCATTCTGCGTATATTTTCAGAAAAGCAGTTGGTATCTTGTCCGGGCCGCTAGCCTTCTTTGCATCCAGATTTAGCAACCGAGAAAATACACCTTCTTGATCAAACAATAAGGGTTCCATAGGAAATGCGCATGAATAATGCAAGTTGCTATCACCGCGCACATCTGACGGCATCGTGAACACGGACTGGAAAAACCTGTTAAACTGGTCTGCTATCTCAGTCTTTTGCGTCACTGTTCTCGATCCGACAGTGATCTGTTCAATTTTTTCTTTTCGGCCGCTCATATAAAGCCAGAACTTCTGAGGCGCACTCTTCAGAAATTCTGCGAGAGTAAGTTTGAAAACTTACTCTTTCATTTATTATTATTATTATTATTATTATTATTATTATTATTATTATTATTATTATTATTATTATTATTATTATTATTATTATTAATGTAAGACATATCTAAGAGGGTGTTGGATAGAACATATCGTGTTCATGCCTACCTCACGGCCACCCCCTGTTCGGGCGTGCATTTCAGGAGCTAGGCAATTTTTTTTTTTCGGGGTGCCGTATTTCTTTGGTTTGAAGTGGGGGCAGGGCAGTCAGATGTGGCCCAGTGTCACTTCGTGCCTTGTATTCCATGGCGGAAAAAACTTCAGAAAAAAGGGGGGGGGGGGGGAGCCCGAGCCTGGTGTGCCACCGAATAGCTAAGCAACTGGTGCATAATGGCTGCGTGCATTAACATTTATTATATTATCTGGCTTCATAATCGGGACAAGCAAACGCGAGAAAAGGTAATTTTCTAATTAGACAAACAAAAGAAACGTAGTCATCTTCCAAATGTTCGTAAGTGAGCTCCTGCAACTCCGCTGTCGTAACGGAAGTTCGTTTATTCCTGCAGGGTCCCCGTTGCCGATCGCGCCGAGTGGAGTAGATGCTTGCATCCGTAACGCACGCCAACGCTGATGAAGTGAAGAAGCAGGCTGAAAAGGCAGAGATTATGACGCTGCGCATGAAACGACAAACTAGGATTAGAAGGAAGAAAACAAACTCGTAAAGCCGCATTGATTTGCTTAATAAGCTACAGTGTAGGAAGATCTCTAATAAGCACAAGTAGGACGAGACGCGCTCTATAAGAGAACAAGGTTCGATACGTCGACCACTTCAATATTTTTAATTGCTTTTTTTTTTTTGTAATGCTATACGAAGCAGCGTGAAGCGTACGCGCGATGCTTGTCGAGATAACCGCGGAAGACTGGGTCACATTGTTCCTGCGTGTCGCCTTCCACAAATTTCCAGTTCTTCGGAAAGGCCCTTCCACCTCGCCGTCCGTTCTTCGCGGGTGCAGTCGGTCGTTCCTATTGCTAACAAAGCGCCCGACGACTATAGTCTTGTCGTGCACGCGCGTTTTTTGCGTTTTTGTATGTATGCGCTGATTCGTGCGTTCGTTCGAGTGCGCGTTGTGTACTTTTTTAAAGTGTCACTAAAGAAAAAAAAAAGACTATTGTTCTGGTATTAGTGCCAGAGACTTCACGCACCAAGTTTTCAGAAACCTCGTTGAGCCAATGTCGCCAAAATACGAAGAACACACTGAAATCTGTGACGTCATTCACGGAGGTCTTGGGGAGGAATTTATAAATGATTCGTTTTACCTTGATTTTCGCCTTTTGTTAAGGAGCATCACATGGTAAAAGTAACGTCATTAGAGCTCTCAGAGTACAGTTAATCAATATAATTAAACCGAGCCATTGTTTCACTTTAGTGTGCCTTTAGCCATTGACATGCAGTCGTCAGCTGCATCGAAGAAAGCCTCTCAATGAAATGGCGATGTCTTGCGGTCGGTTTATATGTGGGGTTTAACGTCTCAAAACCACCATACATGCTTACGAGAGACGCTGTAGTTGAGGGCTCTCAAAATTTAGACCACCTGGGGTTCTTTAACGTGCACCCAAATCTGAGCACACGGGCCTACAACATTTCTGCCTCTATCGGAAATGCAGCCGCCGAAGCCGGGATTCGATCCCGCGCCCTGCGGGTCAGCAGCCGAGTACCTTAGCCACTAGACCACCGCGGCGGGGCTGCCTTGCGGTCGGAGCAAGTTCTTAAAGAGTGCCCGATGTGATTCATTTCTGTATACGCCCATTGGCTATAGGAGTGGCCCAAAGGCAGACGCGACAGTCGAAGAAGAATGGTAAAAAAGGCTACTCGGGTCGGGGGCGTTGTTTGCAGGTCGTGGCGTCACCTTGACCCGACAGCCAGCGCAAACTTTGTGCAGTCAGACCCGGCGGGCGTGTTGTCGTCAGCGGCGTATCGCACAGGAAGCGACCGTTCTTATGACATCTATGTGGGCGACCCGTGCCTCTGTCAATTCGTTCAACGCGCGCTCACAAATAACAAGGCCAGCTATACCAGTCGAGATGTGAAGCTGGTCCGTCTTCCTGCCTGACGTCACTACGCAATTTCAGTTGGCATTCTTTTTGTTAAAGAGGCGTTGATACGGCCCACATCAACGGTGTCTTGTTGTTGTTGTTCTTGGTCACCCACTAACTGTTGCTCGCACCCACTGTGAAAAATTTTCTCTATAATTTCGTGACGTTTTCACTCTCATAACTTGTATAGAAATTTATAGAACCTTCTCAATTTTTGGTCTTGATACATACCGTTTCCTTCTTAATAATTTTCTTCATATTGTTAATTGCGTTGACTTTATTCTCATTATTATTTCGTCCTTGTCGCCGTTACTGTTGTTGTTGAACTTGCAACATGAAAGAGGGGAGCAATACGAGTAGTCAACAGCCACTGTGTACAAGGGACTTAACGCCTACTATAGTCAGTTCACTGAAGAAAAAGGGGCAGAAGGAATGCTCAGCAACGAAGGAATAAAATAAAAAGGAAGAAAAACGCAGATGTAGACAAGGAAAGAGACCATAATGAAACCAGAAAGAAAATCGTTTGACCGCATTTGTTAAACGAACAGGGAATGATATAGCAATGCTACGTGCATATGTATATATATATATATATATATATATATATATATATATATATATATATATATATATATATATATATATATATGAGAGAGAGAGAGGCGACAAAATTCACTATGCGCACAAAGCGATCCTGTCTGCTTACTTTTGTTCTTAGCTTGTTCTTTTCACATCGAAGTTCAATTTTACCGTTCGGCTCGCGTTTTGTACGCGGCAGCGCAACTTTCAAGCGCTGCACGGTTTCAGAACGACGAGAAAAACTAGCGCGCCCTCGCGACTATAGTATCGCCTTTGCATGCAGCGTTGGCCCTAAAACACGCGTACGAACACGATAACGTTGCTTGGTGTGTGTTCGTAGATAAAGAGACGTCCCAGGCGGCGGCTGTGCTCCGAATACGTAGGGCAGCGAACGGACATGGGCCATAGCCGGCTCGACGTTTTCTCTTCGCTTGTCACATGTGTTAGCGTCCTCTATCCCGCTTTTGGTAAAATTTAGGGTGTCGCCGGTATGGCCGTAAAAAGGTGAAAATTGATAGAAGACACAACACACGACTCACGCACTGTTAAGAAAATGTAAACAAAAGAAGGCTGTATTTAATTAAAAAACTAGGTTACAATTATTACTCGCGCAACCGTTCAATTCCGCACATCGCACAACGCACAACCGCTCAAGTCGCTCGCAATTCGCAGACTCTTGTTCGCTCGCCGTTCTCGCTGCGTCTCTGGCTCTTCCCGCGCTTTCTCGCTCTCCTCTGTCGACCACAGATCCGAGTACACATACGCGCACGCTGACACAAACGCGCACGCACCACACACACACATACACGCACGTGCACAAATTGTTCCACGAAGTCAGTGGTAGAGGTCCGTCGCTTAGCCATTCGGGGAAACAGTGTCGACCGTCCCACAGGCCACGGATGCACAAAGGGACATGTTTCCCTCTTCTTGCACCCGAACTGGCAAGGTGCATTACAGCGGGCCGCCGCCTTTGTGCTGACCCGGCGCCCGCAGGTCTGAGAGGCTCGCCGATCGCTGCTGCCCGTAAACAAGGAAGACGGCCCCCTCGAGTGACCAACGGACACTCGCACGGCACAACACACGCAAAAAGAAAGAAATGAAACAAAACTTAGAAAATTTGAGGCAGTCGCGTACACTCGGTCGTCCTGACAGTCATTAACGTCCTCGTTAATGGAAAAAAATCATAAACAAACCCACACGCCAATACACAAACAGAATTGTTTCCTTCGTCGAAGAAGACAAGAAAAAAAAAACAACTGTTTCAGTACGCACAGTTCACTCGGTAAATCCCGGCACGCACTGAAGTTCTCAACAGACGCCAACGCAACTATGGCGCACTCGCATAGGGATAGGTCTTGGCGCAGCTACGGGCCGAACGTCTCAGTCGCTGCACCTCACATTCGGGGGCGTCCGACTCCTCCGCAGACTCTCCGTCGTCATCAAGGTGTGAATGCGTATTGGTCGTTGTCCAGCACTTCAACTGCGACACGTGCGCAGTGGTCGCGAAGCGGCTCGCCCTTGTTTCGTCAAGGTCGGCAACTCGATACGTGTCAGCTAGCAACACTGCCGTGATTGCAAGGGGGCCCCTATATTTTGGCTGGGCTTTGCCAGGCCTTCCCGTCTGTTCTGGAGCCCTCGTCATGAAGATCACGTCACCGACACTGTACATTTTAGCCGGGAAGTGGCGCTTGTCGTAAGCTACCTTCTTCTTTTGCTCGCTCACGAGGTGCTGCCGTACATGTTCGCGCAGCCCGCCAGGCTCCTCCCACTCTGACGCTTTGGATTCAACCAAGCGCTTCAGTGCCACGCTGTGAAATTCCGGTCGATAACCATGTAACATCTCGAAGGGAGTCTTCCCGGTCGTCTTGTTTACAGCGTTGTTCAAGCTGCACTCTGCCTCACTGAGCTTTTCGTCCCAATCTCGCTGCTCTGTATCGACCATCGATGTAGTAATGACTGGGCTCGCATACTCGGAATGTGTCTCAGTTCCGATTCCCTCTCTTTTCCGCTCTCCGACGATGTCACGTATAGCATCTCGCTTTGCTGCATTCGTGCGGTAAGGCCGAACAGCCACGAGTGCGCTACCAGGTATCTCCTGTATGTCCATCGAAAGGGCAGATGTGCAGCCAAGTTCGCTGAGATTGGCGGCGAAACAATCCCGGTACTCATTTAGGAGGCACGCGAGCTCACGACGCTGCTCCTCTGTTACGGAGGGGCCCATTTTAAATCCCTCGCACCCAATCGGCCGTCGCGCCTCCGTAACCAGAATTTGCTCTGGCTTCGCCGCGCTGCACTCCTCTCTGCACTCATTTATTTCCTTCATCTCGCAACCCGGGATGTCCACCTCTGTCGCGTGGCCAAGTCTTTGTCCTTTACGTAGAACCACGTCATTTCCGCTCGCAAACACCGGCACAGTAACCTCTCCGTCCTCCATGTCAACAAGAATTTCGCACCCACAGTTGTTGCATAGCACTGCACCAGTGACGGTAGACTGCGATGACAGTCTCACCCAATTTATAACATTGGCCTGCAGTGGGGTCTCTTCAGCAGTTTTCAAACGTAATTTTGGACATGAAACGAAGGGTTCAAGATGTGAGAATGGGCACTCGTCTCTATGCCAGAATTGCAAGCTGCCGCCCAGCTTAGCGTAGGTCACATATGGCAGTTCGGTAAACGTGCGACCGACAAGCAAATCGACCGTCTGGGCCTCGTCAGGTACAACAAGTATCTGTATATTCTTGCCAACGACGCCATCTATCAGCAAGTCGGCCCGGCACCTGCCAATCGCACGAGCAGCTGGAACTCTCTGGCTGCCGAAACCATACAGAGCTGTCGCATCTTCCAGCACTTCCGCTCCGCACCGCACCGCCGCTGATTCGCGCAGTAAGCAACCGGAACTGCCTGTGTCTATCATGCCAATTAAAGCCTCATTGCCATTCCATTTAACGTGCTTCAAAAGCACGCCAGGGTCAATTTTCTCTCTAGAGACAGCGTTGGTCTCATTTCTGGGGCCTTTTGCTTGGCAGTGTTTTTGGGTATGCCCAGTCTTCCCACATTTAAGACATTTTTCTATTCGTCTTTCCTCTGGGCAATCCCGCGAGATGTGTCCGAATTCAAAACAATTATAACATTTTCGCTCACCGTACTGATTTGTGATAGGTGGTCGCTGGTCCCGCCTGTCGTACCCGGACGCTCCCTGCAGCGGTGCCTTGGGTGCAGGTTGCATACGAGCTGCATCGCTTGTCGCTCTTCGCTCAGCCGCTGTCCCGAAGCGTTCCCGTCGCTCACGGTCGATCCTCTCAAATTCCTGAATGTCGTGCAACAGGTCATCCGCGTCTTCGTGCGACCTTCCCAGAAGCATCGTGCATAACTCCCGCGATCGGAGACCGGTCAGCACCTGCTCCCTCGTATCACAGAAATCCAAATGCGCCTCTCTGCAAAGGCGCACCTTCTCGTGAAAGTACGCAGCCGTGTTCTCATTTCGCTGCTGCATTCGCTCTTGCATACGCCTCCATCGCTCCGCCGCCCGTGTCTGGCTGTAGAAAGTCCGCCCAAACATCCGCTCGAAATCGTCCCATGATGAAATTTCGGCAGCTCTCGAACGGTACCAATCCTTTGCGGCGCCGACCAGGTGACACTTGGCAGTTTCGAGCAGGAATGGCGTTGGCCACCGGTGAAGCGTAGCCGTCTGGCGCAAACCTTCCATCCATTCCCGGGCTGCTGACGCGCAACCATCACCGGAAAAGTCTGGAATATTTCTGCTCAAATCGGGCATCACCTGAAACGTGTTGATGGCCGCCTGGTGTGGAGCCCCCAACGACTCCGGCTGAGGCAGCCGCCGCAGCAGGTCCGCCAACAAGCGGTCTTTCTCGCGCAAAGCGTCGAAAAGTTCCCGCTTGGTGAGCCCAGCACAGTCGTCCTCATCACGGTGACCACTCTCCTCCGGCGATGATCCGTCCAGCATGGCTGTTGTTAGCTCTCTGGAAGTGCACGCTCACTGGAAGTCCACCATTGCTTTGTTCTCGCACTGATGCAATCGCACTCCTCGCTAAGGTTTTTCAAACTCGTTCCGAACGTTTTCTAAAATCGGTCAAATCCCACTTCTGATGAATGTTAGCGTCCTCTATCCCGCTTTTGGTAAAATTTAGGGTGTCGCCGGTATGGCCGTAAAAAGGTGAAAATTGATAGAAGACACAACACACGACTCACGCACTGTTAAGAAAATGTAAACAAAAGAAGGCTGTATTTAATTAAAAAACTAGGTTACAATTATTACTCGCGCAACCGTTCAATTCCGCACATCGCACAACGCACAACCGCTCAAGTCGCTCGCAATTCGCAGACTCTTGTTCGCTCGCCGTTCTCGCTGCGTCTCTGGCTCTTCCCGCGCTTTCTCGCTCTCCTCTGTCGACCACAGATCCGAGTACACATACGCGCACGCTGACACAAACGCGCACGCACCACACACACACATACACGCACGTGCACAAATTGTTCCACGAAGTCAGTGGTAGAGGTCCGTCGCTTAGCCATTCGGGGAAACAGTGTCGACCGTCCCACAGGCCACGGATGCACAAAGGGACATGTTTCCCTCTTCTTGCACCCGAACTGGCAAGGTGCATTACAGCGGGCCGCCGCCTTTGTGCTGACCCGGCGCCCGCAGGTCTGGGAGGCTCGCCGATCGCTGCTGCCCGTAAACAAGGAAGACGGCCCCCTCGAGTGACCAACGGACACTCGCACGGCACAACACACGCAAAAAGAAAGAAATGAAACAAAACTTAGAAAATTTGAGGCAGTCGCGTACACATGGAGTAAGCAGGAGCGCAGCCAGGAAGGAAGAAGTTGGGGGGGGGGGGGGGGGGTGCTTAAATGGGTTAACGAAATTCGGCGCCGCGCTGGTTCACACTCGTATAACGCCGGACAGAGCGGCTTTAATGCAGGACACAGAGAAAACTGACGCACAGAACAGGACAAGCGTGATCCTGCGTGTTTATCGTGAGTTAAAGGAGTGCTGTTGTTGGGTTGAAGCCCCGTCTCCTTTTCAAAGATGGTTCCGTGCTATCGTCATGCACGACCATTCCGCTGGAAGTAATACTAGCATTTCGTGAAGAATGAGCGTCCTGAATCCACATTATTCTTCATATTGTTAACAATCTCTCGCAATGACTGTCCTTATTGGTAAATAAACCAGATTATCGAGCGAAATAGAATTTAAAAGCCGGTGCAACATTAGTTTTGCTTGTTTTGGAAACATTGCGTCAAACTGCATTTTGGTATAGTTGGAGGTATCACTGATTGAAGATACGTCACTAATATGGACACTTAATTTGTCAAGAAAGCTCTGTATATGTAGAACTTGAGGCATGTGAACGCTCGGCCATATGCTCCAAATAAAACTCGGGATGGGAGATAAAAACTGTTTCGGAACGCCTTACCGAGGATTCATATAGGTTTAAATATGATTGTACCGCCAACAATTTGAAACGCGATTCAAGTGATGGGAGTCTAGCTTCCAGATAGGAGACTCTAATTGCTACAAACTTAGGAAGGCCTAAGCACTGTTGCGAGGCTTGCCTCTCGAGGTTTACAAGAGGGCGAAGCTTATAAGCGCCAACGTAGAATATACATCCGAATTAAAAAACCAACCAACCGTGAATTCAGTATATTGATAAAAGCGTTTGCCTTCGCGTACCAAAGCAACTATGACTAATTTTACGTCTTAAGTAGAAAATATTAGTAATGAAATATTTAAATAATTAAAAATTTAGCCGGATATTCTTTCAGACTCATTGATGAATTCTTCTATGGCGTAGAAAACATCCCATTGACTGTAGCCCAAAGTAGAAGCGCCAAAAAAAAAAAAAGAACAACTGATTCTGGTATTCCCAGACCCATATTTCGAAGAAGTGGTGCTATGAATTTTCTCCTCAATGACATGAACCGGCAACAGGATAGAAAGTAATGACTAACAGCTTCTTCCTCATTACTGAAGAGGCGCAGTGGGGGAAGCGGTCGACTTGCTCTATGCAGGTAAATGTTGAAAAAGGTAACCCGGCAGCGATTTTTGGTTACAGCCACTTCCATTATTCTCGACCGCGATAAACCACTGCGCCAGGGAAATAAAACGTGCTGACATTCCGGAGAAGCTGCCAAGATAGGGTCTGATAACCTCCTTTTGGATGTTAGTGTGCGAAAACATTTCACGCGCATAATTCTTGGTGGTTTAAAGCATGCTACCCATTACACAGAATGCAGTCATATGCGAAAGCTTCACGAACACAAGCCACTCGCAACTTTATTGATTACATTGCAGTAATGCACAATTTAAACTTCTTTAGCGACATCATACAATAAAAAAGTATGCACTGAGTGGTTGAAGTACGCACTAGGGACAAAATATTGCTATTGCGTTTAGGTGAAGCTTAAGGGTCCCGCAATTCTTTTTTTTTTTTTTCGTTCCTGTCTTCTCGTCAATATCCAGCAGCGCGGATAGGGATCAAGTCACGCCAGCTAGCCCCTGTTGCACTCTCATGAATAAGCATGTATTTCTTCAGGGTGAAGGAAAGAAGTGACTCGTTTTTCTTCATTAGACACAATATTAATTAGAACTAACGAACAATGATGCTAATGTATAGGGGATGTTATTAGCAGTAATTGTGGTGCTAAAAGCGAGGAAAGAAAAATGGACGAAAAAAGAACTTGTTTCTGGCAGGCACCAAACCTTCTACCTTCAAAAAACGTGTCCCATGCCCTACTAACTGGGCTACAGCTGCGATCATCCCTCCATCCACTTTATAAGGTATATATGGACCGATTTATCTAATGGAACATGGGTGAGGCCTTTGTCCTGCACCGGACGTAGTCAGGATGATGATGATGATGTGGTGGTCGGCATTTAAAACTGGGTGTGTTAGCGTCGCTAGTAGCCGTGATGGTAAGTGTGGAACACTTTCTTCTGCCTCTTGTCGTTACGTAGCACGCCATCTTATACGAGCTTGCAGCTGACTAGTACCTGGTATATCACCTGAAGGCATTGGGTATGCGAGAATAAGACACTCGCGATAAGTGAAGCAAAGAAGTGGACGCTTAAGGGCTCGTTTTTTTTTCTTCTTGAAAACCCTCAAATTTCCACTTCTTTCCAACCGCAGACGCATACACCGAACACAACGGAGCATGACGACAGGCCTGCATTGTGTCCTCTTCGTGCGTGACGCTGCGACACACTTTGCATAAAATTGAAAACGGGGCCAGTTTTACATCGATGCGAGGGACGTTTGTTATTGCGTGCCGGAAATGTGCCTATGTAAGCACTTATGTGAGGCTATAATCATGTTGAGTAAACAAAAAAAAAAGCAGTCTGAGGTAAATGCAGACGTAAGAAGGGACAAGCATCGTCGCGATTCAGTGCCTTCACTGACACAGCGTATATATTACTGCCGGGACATTCCACCCCCACCCCCCCTCTCCCCTCCGTATCACCGTCCCATTCACCGAGCGAGTGTGGTGGCGGAGTGGGACGAGTTGCCGATTAGCGATAGCATTGACGATGAGACCAGTTGGGTCGATAGGGCACGCAGGGTCGCGACCACAGCGCTGCAACCACCTGTGTCGTTCTGGACTGAGGACAGCCAGCAGTGCTAGATGAGACTTGCGGACTAGCTGGCCCCGCGCCATGAACCCCTTTCTGTTACTATATGTTTTTTTTTTTCACTCGTCCTTCCTATATGCTATTTCTTCTGTACTGCCTCGTGGGTCACAGAACACACGTGTGAGCACGCGTAAGCGCTTGTATATAAAAACCAACTCATCCAATTGCTGACGCCCGTGAAAAAATCAGTCTCATCTCCACGCGTGGAAATGTAAATGCCTTAATCTATACATACTGAGAGAAGCTTTACTGACGCACGCATCCCGGCATAGCCTTCAGCTCCTTTTTGATCTTGTGAGAACAGCAGATAACGATGTCAATCATTGGCTTGACGCATACAGGTCTGTGCGGGGCTCCCAATTGTGGGGGATGTCGAGTTCTCCTTCTTCCCAGGGGCGTAGGTAGACATTTTTTTGCGAGAGGGGAAAAGCACTTCCTTGATTTCGGGAGGGGGGGGGGGGAACTCGGGGATTCGGGGGCTCTTTGAAATGATCATTTTTAGCCCTGTATGCCATGGCGAAAAAATTTCGAGGGGGGGGGGGGGGAGCCACGGGCTCAGTGTGCCTTCCCCTAGCTACACCACTACCTTACCATGGTAGCGTCCAAAAAATGTGAAGCTTCGAAGTGGATAAAAAAAAAGGAAAAAAAGCAAAGCGATGACGGCTTTCTCACAACGGCCTGTCTTAAGTGCACGGTGAGAGAGTTGGGTAGGGATACTCGTAAACGTTTTTCGGAAGTGAACAGTTCTTGCGTTGCAGCCTTAGCGGTCGTCGACCGCTATTACATAAACAAACCTGCGTGGCCCCTGACCCTGCACTTTAAACAGTGACCGGTGGGACGAAGTAAATGTACGGGGCAGACTAGGGCGGTAACTGAGGGGTGTTGAGGAAGTTCGGGCACCCCCCCCCCCCCCCCCCCGAATTTCATCGTGTATACTTTTACTTTTCGGTTGATACCAAAGTATTTACTCTCCTTCACATCGACACCACTTGCCAAAATTAGCCGTTCTACACAACAGCACCCACCGAAAAACATTTTTGAGTACGGCCCTGGGGAAGACTGGCGACCCCAGTAACTTACTTGGGGGGGGGGAGGAGGGGGGCGGAAAGCGGAGGCCTCCGCCTTGCCCCTTTCTGTGCACACTCCCATGTGGCTTCATGGTCGCAGTACTCATCCAACAGGACGAACCTACTATCACTTGATGTCCAGCGTTCTCATACCGTACAGTTCCGATACGTTTCGCACTCATTGCTGCCCAGGAAATTTAAGTGCCCTCTGCAACACAAGAACACGAAAGCCTGCTGCATACTGCAGTGGGAATCGCACAGTTGACCACATCTGTGTACCATCTCAAAGATAATGATTACTTCATGATCCAGACTGAGGCGCTTTCATTTCTTTATTATTATTATTATTATTATTATTATTATTATTATTATTATTATTATTATTATTATTACACGTCCATACACATCCATTCACCCTCTTCTGTATCTCTTAACTGCAGTTCACTATACATTACAACGGTAACATCATATACATCGTTAGAGTTGACAACTTGATGCATTTTTTAAAATCTTCATTTGATAATGCTTATTTATTATATTATAAACGAAAGATATCGGCGTTGAATTTCTTCATTTTCTATTATTTTCACCACGTATGTTCAAATGCAACTGTGTTGAAGTCTTTCGTGATTTATCGTAGTAATGTATTTGAATCCAGTAGTTTTGGGTTGTTCTTCTTGTTGACCCCACTGTGGCTGTACCGTTTTTCATGAACCGGGGTGTAGGCCTAGTCAGAAAACAAGCCTCATTTGTTTCATTTTACCTTATCTCGCTTCCACAATACATTGTACGCACGGGTGATGTGTACGCATATTAGAATGAACAGTGCATTCACTTGGCACCCGCCGAGGTGGTCTATTCACTGTAGCGGTCATTGGTGCTCGACTGCTGAGCCGCAAGTCGTGAACGAATCCCGGCCCTGACGGCCGCATTTTTCGATGGAGACAAAACTGCTTAAGGCCCGTGTACTTATAAATTTAGATAAATGTTAAAGAACCCCAGGTGTGAAAATTTCTGGGGCCCCTCCATTACGGTGTCTCTCATAATCACATGGCAGTTTTGGGACGTTAGACCCAACAGTTACTATTTTCGTATTAAACGATCTGGGATTGTATTTGTAATAATGATAATTGCTGTGGTTTCACGTCCCATGAGCATCGGTGAACCGGGCAATGCTATGGTACGAGCCGGCCCACGATACGGACTAATGAGGAGGAAGCTATAGCTGCTTCTGATTATGGAGAGAATCAAATAGCGTTTGTTAACTTATTCACACTAATTTACACTATTGCATACTAAATGTCTATACATATTTAATACTTATATGACCGATTATTTAACTTTCCTTCATCTGAACTCTAAATTTTCCTTATAATAAATACCTGTCCAATTGGCTAATCCCCGCAGTGGGTACGAGCCACTCGAAATCAAGTAAGCAAGCATCATCGCGTCTCATTGCGCGGCCTCATCTGTTAATAAACATTTTAGTTAAACTCGATTCACCCGTAACTGTATTATTAAGGGGGACGCCTCAGTGCTGGACTCTGGAAGTATAGGCTATATGATGCTCTTTTTCGTTCACCTTAATCCAAGTATAGACTGACCTCAGGCATTTTTCGCCTTCATCGATAGGCGGCCGCTGAGATGCATGGCTGGGAATGCTCTATCGCGAACACCAGGACAGCGGTGGAGCGCCATAACCACTATACTATCATGGCCGGTCAGATTTCGCTCTAGGCATAACAAGCCGCAGCTTAAGGAGACACTTATGACACTACCTTTACGATGTCAGTCGATTGCATTGATATGTGCACAGTGAGGAGTGAACAACGGACACGCAGATGCATAACTTCACACAGGGAAGTTAATTTCCATATTGGTAACAACCGTTGTCGTATAAGCACTACTCTACCGGTTAACAAAGAATCGCTTTAACAATACGTGCGAACACGTAGGCAGATGTATTATCTATTATGGCACTAAGACACTGATACCACATGTGACGGATTGCCGATAAAAAAAAAAAGGACTGTTTAGACATATCTTGGAAAGCATTGCTGCACCTGCACACGAAAACATGTGGCGAACACTCGTGCCTTCGCCCCATGCTGGCTCATAAATCGTGATGTGTGTGTGTGTGTGTGTGTGTGTGTGTGTGTGTGTGTGTGTGTGTGTGTGTGTGTGTCGGGTGGTCCTTAAAGACCGATTTATTCTCATATAATACCACGGAGTATTGAATTCCCGACCATACGCAGGCACTTGATTGAAATCGGTTATCTCCTGTGCGTGGCTTCATTCCTGGTTAGTTATAATCTGCACACGCGCCGTGTGCTCCCTTTGAATAGATACATCGAGAATGTGAATCGTAAACGTCTCGCAACGCCATGCAGTTAACTGCTGTGAATCGTAAACTGAAGGCTCTTATTGTCTTGCCTGAGCAACTGTAGGGTTCTGCAGGTTCGAAAGCAGGTCACGAAGGCCTTGCCTGCCTCTCACAGTTCATCATCGGAGATCTTTACGGAACCCCGCCGTTTTGTTGGAATTAACGTGTACGAGTTGTTGCCATTTCCTTGAGACTGCTGCCTTTTTTCCCCCCTTAAATTATCAAAATGACTCAGTAAGTCTCAGTATCAATAAGTCTCGCGTTCAGTGAGTTCGAGTTCCTATATATGTTGAAGCGTGCATGTACACTAAAATGAATGACTAGTCATACGAGCGCTTGCTTCGTGCTTTCTCTGAGCGTTTTTGTTTTGCTTGCGCAATAACAACGACAATGACGTTACGCGATTGCTACGTAGAGAACGGCGGTTTTGAGTATACGAAAGGTGGTGGTCCGAGAGGTGTGACCATCTTTCACTCGCTCTATCGCCACGTTAGGGCAGGGTTCCTCCATAAGTGTGTCCTCCGCAAGGCCAGCGTGGCGTGCGCCATTTGAAGTTGCGCGGAGGTCAATAATTGCAGTCCCTGCGGCGCATAACGAACAACCGACTTCCATCGCAGTAAACTGGCGCACAAAGACGGACGGAACAGAGCGTCGGAGGGAGACCGACCTCGCTGCTTCAACCGGCTAGCGCCATGAATGGAATGGGATGTTACAAGGACGCCACACAACACACGCAGGGTGTGCAGCCAGGGCGGAGGCTGCGAAAAGGAGTGGTCGGCTGGGGCACGCCGTGTGTCCGCGTCGCTCGTGCGGGACCGGGCGTTACGTGGGGCGACCGGAAACGTGATCTATCTGATGTATAGTACGCGTCGTTTCTTCTGCTGCTATCTCATTTCCGGGCGAGGCAGCTCGAGCGAGCGTGTGTGTTGTGTCGTGCGTGTGACGTTGCCGTCGTGCGAAGAAGAGTGGGGCGCTGCGCTGCAAGCGATCGCTGCGCCCCCTGAATTTCACTCGATGCGCGCAATGCATACTCGTACGCCTCCTCGACGGGCAACTTCTGCTGGCTCGCTTTCGGAGCTGTCACCGCTGTCACTTCGCTGCGGTGACTTGGCCAGTCGTCGTAGTGCAAAAGGCGGACGCATGCCCGGATGTTATATGTCGCGTTGGCGGGCGCAGATTACAATAGTTCCGTGCCGAAGAGGTCCGTTTTAACATTTCGTCTTAATTCCATCTCTCGACAAT